>NC_064288.1:19444909-19488973 GCF_019186545.1 Solanum stenotomum
CAAGAATGACTTAAAACGGACTTACGATGATCAAGATCTCACATTTCAAAATTCAATAACAAAACCATCCGGAAATCACACTGGCAGTGGCTAAAATTGATTTCTTACCTCAAACGAAGCCTCCCCTCGCGTTTCCGAGATCACCGCTAGATTCCCCTCGAAATTCTCTTGAAGTTTGCCTTTTGAATCACTTAATTTGGACTCAAAATGAAGGATTAATCTCAAGTTGAAGTTGGATGAAAAATATGGACAAAATTCGTTTTTAAAATCTGGAAATTTCCAGATTTCACTCCTCTGCCACGTGTCGTCACGTGGCTCTGCCACGTCACCGCCGCGTAAAAAATTCTACAACCCTTCAAACTTAAATTTCGATGTTTCGGATTCGTTCGGAGTCGGAAAAATACAAACCTTATATGGAATCTGATTGGAAACGATATTTCGGACTCAACGGTGAAGGCGGAATTTCCATTTGGAGCTCGCTTCGACGAAAAGTGGGTCCCACACCCAGTATCGTTTTGAACCAGATTCCACAATTGCTATCTAAAGTCTCGAGAAATGAACAAGGGTCGTTCTAGACCAAAATCAATATTCCGAAGCTAACCTAGCTGTCAGAATTTTCATCTGAGCACGACTTCCAAGAAGGTTGACCAAAGTCAACTTTTCAAGTCATTACAGATGGACCGACGGTTGGTTCTGGTCGGTCGTGGTTTGCGACTAGAGGTTTAAAATTGGGGGTCTGACCTACTGTTTGTATGTCCCGATGTAGGCTGACCCTTAGCCAAAGTTTTCAGTGCCTTGTGGGGAGGGGTCACAGGTTGCCATCCACAGACCACCAACACGAACCGTGGGTCAACCTACTGTCCATGGGTGGTGCCCGTCGGTGGCACCTGTAATCCTGAAATCTACATTTTAGCAGTTCTAGCCTACGGGGTGTTAGTCCACAGACCCGTAATTGAAGGTTTTCTTCGATTTTAAGTTAGAGGGTTACAATAACCTAAAAATACAACTAATCAGTGTATGATCGAATACAATTTGATCATAAAGTCAGTTCAAAAATAAGATTGTATCTCTATTGTGCATCACCAACTTAAAAATACGATTTTCTGTGATGGGGTCAAAGATCAATGCATCATCGAATTTTACTTGATTATGTGAAAAAACAATTCGAGCAACTGTTCACTAATTAATGTGATGATTATTTCTTAAAAACAACTCTTAGTTCATATTAACAAAAAAGAATAAAACATAAAATAAAATAAAATAAAGATCTGAACTTTACAAACCTCATGACCACGAGCATTCATAATTTGACAGGAGGCTACCAAGTTTAACTTGTAGTACATATATAATTGTTTACATTCTAGACTTTCATTCGGACTCAAGAACCTATAATTTCTAGTAATTTAGGTCAAGTAGATTGTTATTTTTGTATTAAATTTTATTAAAAATTAAATTACTAAATATTTAAGAAGTAATTGAATGACTATTTCTATATATTAAAAGAATAATTAAATTATAATTTTGTCTAATATAAAATCTATGCCAAAATTTAAGGAATATCACTCATAAAAAAATTGGTATAGTTTCTTATCGCAGTTTGGATCTTATTAAAACTATAATAACTTGGAGTCAGTTTTTTCCCCTACTAATGCACGTTAGGGTCCATTATTTTT
The DNA here is from genome assembly GCF_019186545.1 of Solanum stenotomum. Lineage (NCBI taxonomy): Eukaryota > Viridiplantae > Streptophyta > Magnoliopsida > Solanales > Solanaceae > Solanum > Solanum stenotomum. The sequence continues at coordinate 19,446,583 of NC_064288.1, forward strand.
AGTATCCTTAGGTTAAGAAAAAAATAAAATTAAAATTATATTAGCATAATGAAATTAAATAATAGTTTGAGTAGATAATAATTATTTGTCATTTTTTAATTCTTCTTTCCATATATATTATGAGTATTAAGCATACGTGTGCTGCACGATTGTATTGCATTAATAAGATTTATATAAAGAAAATATATTATAAATTAGCAATTAGATTAAATTAACATAAATGCAAAAATGTTTAGCAAATACTAATAGTGTAACCTTTTTTTATATGGACAATAGCTGGTTACAAACCTATTTTTGAATGACTATTTCTATAAATTAAGTTTCTATCCTTTGAAATTTCAATGTAACATCATTATTCAGGTATCGACATAGCCGAATACTGTAATACTCTTTCCACTTACAGTTTGTTTTGATGATGACTACAAATTGTCTTGTAATATATCGTATTTTATTGCAACATTTTATTTTAAAAAATATAATATTTAATTAGATATATTGTATCGTTTTATTTCATCACATATTATCACACATTTAAAACTACAAGAAAAGGAAGGTATGTAGTAGGACTACTATTAATAAGTAAAATACACGATAAAATGTGATTATTACAAAATAATACTTTTCATCGTTAACAATATATGATGGAATAACATTTAAGTCAATTAAAATAAACATTTTATTTAAATTAAAATACCTTCTGAGACTTGTGATTGTTCTCTTGTCGTTGTATTTTATGATTTAGTCTGTTGCTTTCTTAGAGACATTTTGAAGAATTTCGCCACTATATTTTTCCATTGCCATTGATAATTCCTCCTCCTCCAGTAATTAAATTTTTAACATTATCAAAAAGAATGAAATGCCTTGTATCTTTGTTGTTGTCCGAAATTATATTCAACAACTTCTAAATATCCCAAAATCTGCATAATAATTTGAAGAAGAAAAAGAAGGAAGTTGTCATGTACCCCTAGACGTAACAAGGCGTACTCAACCCCGAAGGGGTATCATACATGCCCCTTACCATATCATAACATAAGATAATAGAAATGATGCGGAAAATTTAAAACTTTTTTGATACAATCGAAATCTCTCATAAAAGCAAGCGGAAGTCTATTACACTTGTCTAAAACCATCTAACTTGACTTGAATGAAACTTTGAGACGCAGCCCATACAAAATTCTAAACATAAAAGAAAAACATAAAGCGAAGTTGATCACATCCTCGATGCTATGAGGGCTCACAAAGTCATCAACTCCTTTGTTTCTAGGAACTTAGCCTCAAGAATGGAGCTCAAGATCACCGAAGCCGACATTTGATAAGAATGTGGGCAAAAGTATGCATTAGTACAAAATGTACTAAATATGATAGCTAGCATAACATCATAGGAGCATAACATAAACGTTAGCCAACATAAGACATAAACATAATATAAACATAAGGCAACATAAGACAAAATTCACGAGCATAGGAGATACATCATATTCATAACCACTACTAAAAAAACAGTGAATACCGACCTACAAATATCGACCTCCGGAGGTCGGTATTCCCGAAAATACCGACTTCCCAGCTTAGATCGGTAAAAGCTTGGTCGCTATTCAATACCGACCTCTGGAGGTCGGTATTTACTGACCTCCCAAGGGCAATTTTAATTTTAAGTCGGCAAATTCATTAATTTATTTTCCGACTCCCTGAGGTCACTTTTATATATTTGTTTATTATTTTTTTTATTATTTCCGTCTTGCTGAGGTTAGAATATTTATTTCTCATATTTTTGAATACCGACATCTAGATGTTGGTATTTGTTAATTTTTTTATTTTAAATTTTTAATATTTCCGACCTCTGGAAGTCGGCATATTTTAGTTTTATTTTTTTTTAATTTTTATATTCCGACCTCTGGACGTCGGTATTTTTTTATTTTTTATTTTATTTATTTTTGAGATTCTGACCTCCTGAGGTCGGTATTTTTATTTTTTTATTTTTGAGATTTTGACCTCCAGAGGTCGGTATTCTTATTTTTTTATTTTTGAAATTTTGACCTTCGGAGTTCGGTATTCTTATTTTTTTTATTTTTGAGATTCTGACCTCCTGAGGTCGGTATTTTTATTTTTTATTTTTTAGATTCTGACCTCCGGAGGTCAGTATTTTTATTTTTTACTTTTGACATTCTGACATCCGAAGGTCAGTATTTTTATTTTTTATTTTTGAGATTCTAACCTTCGAAGGTCGGTATTTTTATTTTTTACTTTTGAGATTCTGACCTACGAAGGTTGGTATTTTTTTATTTTTTTTGAGATTCAAACCTCCGAAGGTCGGTTTTCTGCTACAAAACTGGCAGGAAATTGCTGCAATTTTAGTTGCCCACCTGCATATTTATACCGAAACGACCCAACGAATTCCAAATAAACTATATCAAAATAAACTTCATCCAACCAAAACAATACAGTATTTTCAACATATACATTAAACTATTTCAAAATAAACTTCATCCAACTTCAAAATAAACTAAAATACGATCAAACAATTCCAAAAATATAGAAGTCTAAAATGTCAAATAGATACAAGTACTCCTCATCACCCTCACTCTCCTTATTAGACTTATCATTCTCATCACCCTCACCCTCCTTATCAGACTTATCATTCTCATCACCCTCTTGATCAGATCCATCATTGCTGCCCGGACATGGAGGAAGAATTTTTCCTTATTCAAAAATAAAAGTTTGTTGGGCCTGAGAAATATTATTGATAGATTTGATACTTAACAATCTAATTGCAACAAAAAATTCAGAGTGTTGACTCTTGTTGAACAAAGGCTAACTACAATCACGCAATTGTTTATAAAATATGTTTGCTTCTTCATTGGGAGCTTCTTCTACATTTCCCCCCAAATTCAAAATCAGAATGCATCCCAAAAGAATCATCGATCATATTTGACATTCTAGAACCTTGGACATAATTATGCTCTATAGATCTACTACTTTCACCGACAACAAAGTTATTAAACATAGTGTCACTTTCAATTAAACTTTATTTGAATTCATTCCACCAACTAAATCACATTATTTATTTGAACTTATTTAAACAACTAAAAAACTTTTTAACTCTAACTAGATTAGACTTAATTCCAACAACTAAATCCACAACTAAACCACATTATTTATTTGAACTTATTTAAATAACTTAACAACTTTTTAACTCTAACTAGTTTTGACTTAAATCCACCAATTAAATCTACCAACTAAACCACATTATTTATATGAACTTATTTAAACAACTTAACAACTTTTTAAGTCTAACTAGTTTTGACTTAATTCGAACAACTAAATCCACCAACTAAACCACATTATTTATTTGAACTTATTTAAACAACTTAACAACTTTTTAACTCTAACTAGTTTTGACTTAATTCCAACAACTAAATCCACCAACTTAATAACTAAATAATTTGTCAAACTAGCTAGGGGTTAATTAAACTTTATTTCAACTTGTTTCAACAACTAAACAAGTAAAAACTAAATTTAACGCTATGTGTCTACACTAGATGGACACAAGTTGATCCTGCAAGAAAATCAATTTTGTCATCAATAGGATCAACTAGTGTTGATACTTCTGCTTAACAAACACATTATTTCTAAATTAAAGCTTAATATCAACATTAGATGGACACGAATCGATCTTGAAAGAAAATCAATTTTGTCATCAATAGGATCAACTAGTGTTGGTACTTATGCTTAAGAAACACATTTCCTAAATTAAAGCTTAGTTTCAACACTAGATGGACACAAATGGATCTTGCTAGAAAATCAATTTTGTCATCAATAGGATCGTGTTGGTATTTATGCTTAACAAACACATTATTCTTATATTAAATATTGGTATCAACACTAGATGGACTCAAATCAACCTTGCAAGAAAATCAATTTTGTCATCAATAGGATCAACTAGGTTTCTCCTATTTTCAATACTTCCTCTCTTTGTTCCACTAGTTATTGTAATGTATATGTTACCGTGATTGTGTCCGGGGTTGAGAAACCAAGAATTCAAACAAGAGTGTTCAAATTTTAATGTGTTTAAACACTTACTTTTTATAACCTATCTTAATATACCAAAACACAAATCATAATGTAATAATATATAATAAGAAAAGTGAGCCAAATTACGAATCATTCACTAAAAGACCGCAATCTCCAAGCATCAAATTCTTATGCCTTATATCACTTTATATCCATCATAATTAATCATCACGATAAGTCTTTACCAAATTGGACGAGAAGCTATTTTAATCAAATTCAAGTACTGATATGATTACTACACTTGACATCCATTCAATATCTAACGTAATAATCTTGATAGAACTTGCTTTGTACAGTAATTTACGATGTTCTATTGTCTATTTCATAAAACTAGATAAGACATTAAAGGTTATATGTACAAATAATTAAACAGTTAATTATAAAAATAAAATTTAATTAAATTTTATCATGACATTTCTACGAGTATTATCTCGCATTTCATACTCGAATGGATTATATGTTAGCTCTTCACCTCTATATTATTACATGAGATATTAAGTTCATGATTTGACAACGAACTGATAGAATTTGTACATTACTCTAGAAATATAAGTATAATTATCTCCTAATTCATATCAACGTAGTTTCATACTCTAAATATGGATTATTGATTTTTTTTGTTTAGTCCACGAATTGTAACTTTTTATTTATAAAAGTATACAAAATTGTTACACTTTTTGAAACAATTAATTGTAGGTGTAAAATGAAAATTTAGTATTATGCACAATAGCAAAATTATGATTAATAGGAATATTTTAAACAAACCGACCTCCGGATGTCGCTTTTAGTAAAAGTAATTGGATGAAACAAAAATACCGACCTCATGAGGTCGGTATTTTTTATTAATTTATTTTTTAACTTATGTCATCCGGAGGACGATTTATTTAAAGTTAATTGAAAATATTAATTTATTAATTATTTGAAAATCACTATATAAATATTTTAATGAAAATTAATTTACTATTAATTTTACCAACTTCCGGAAGTCGGTATCATAATTTGTTTTGTTTTTTATTTTACACAAAACCGTCCTCCGGAAGACGATTTAAATAAAATTAAATCAATATATTTCTCAATTTTGATTTTTATATTTAATTGAGAAAAAATAAAATATTTTTATTTATATATTTATTTATTTATTTAATACCGACATCAAGAGGTCGACTTTTACTGTAATTCATTTTTTCCAGTTATTTTGCATAAAAACCGATTGTAGTCAGTTTTCATATCAACATAGTTTCATAATCAAAATATGGATTATTGATCTAACTTTTTATTTATAAAAGTATACAAAATTGTTACACTTTTTGAAACAATTAATTGTAGGTGCAAAATGAAAATTTACTATTATGCTAGCAAAATTATGATTAATAGAAACATTTTAAACAAACCGACCTCCGGATGTCACTTTCATTAAAAGTAATTAGATGAAATAAAAATACCGACCTCATGAGGTCGGTATTTTAAATTAATTTATTTTTTAACTTATATAAATTGTCATCCGGATGACGATTTATTTATAGTTAATTGAAAATATTAATTTATTAATTTTCTGGAAGTCACTATATAAATATTTTAATGAAAATTAATTTAATTACATACTATTTAATTTTACCGACTTCCAAAATTCGGTATTATAATTTTATTTTACACAAAATCGTCCTCCGGAAGACGATTTAACTAAAATGAAATCAAAATATTTCCAATTTTATTTTTTATATTTAATTGAGAAAAAAATAAAAATATTGTTATTTATTTATTTAATACCGACATCAAGTAGTCGGTTTTTATTGTAATTCATTTTTTCTAGGAAAACATTCCGACCTCCAAAGGTCGGAATTTGGTTTTCTCGCTTTATTTTGCATAAAAACCGACTACTTGTAGCCAGTTTTCATATCAACGTAGTTTCATACTCTAACTATGGATTATTTATCTAACTTTTTATTTATAAAAATATACAAAATTGTTACACTTTTTTAAACAATTAATTGTAGGTGTAAAATGAAAATTTACTATTATGCTAGCAAAATTATGATTAATAGGAAAATTTTAAACAAACCGACCTCTAGATGTCGCTTTTATTAAAAGTAATTAGATGAAATAAAAATACCAACCTCATGAGGTCAGTATTTTATATTAATTTATTTTTTAACTTATATAAAACCGTCATCCGGAGGATTATTTATTTAAAGTTAATTGAAAATATTAATTTATTAATTTTATGGAAGTCACTATATAAATATTTTAATGAAAATTAATTTAATTACATACTATTTAATTTTACCGACTTCCGGAAGTCGGTATTATAAGTTTTTTGTTTTTTATTTTACATAAAACCATCCTCCAGAAGACTATTTAAATAAAATTAAATCAAAATATTTCTCAATTTTGTTCTTTTATATTTAATTGAGAAAAAATAAAATATTGTTATTTGTTTATTTAACACCGACATCAAGAGGTCGGTTTTTATTGTAATTCATTTTTCTCAGGAAAAATTCTGACTTTCAGAGGTCGGAATTTGATTTTCCCGCTTTATATTGCATAAAAACGGACTACTTGTTTTATAAGTTTTTTTTTAATTTTTTATTCTTTTTAACAATACCGACCTCCATTTGAGATCGGTAATTTTTAGGTCGGTATTCACTATTTTTTTAGTAGTGAACATGGTCACTACTTAGACCTTCATCTAATAACAAAACTATCTCATAAGTAACCTCAAAGCATACTTGTGCATTGTATGAATAAGACCCCATAATCTCATTTACACTTAAGCATTACCTTTTAGTCATCATAATTATACTGACCATCCTTTGGCGTCATTCTTAGCATACTTCTGATAGACAAGTGAACTATCACCTTTAGTCAATCATATCATGGAAGGCATCTATAGCAACAATCCAATATAAGCATACATCACATAAGAGAACACTTCATTAGTAGCTTCAAGTTATACTTGTACAATTCATGAATAAGACCCCATAATCCTACCCATACAAAGTACCACTTTAGGCCATCATACAAACTCATTGGTTGGGGACTAGTTCCTCTTCTTAAAGCTTTGAACATTAACGAAATACTTGTTGAAGCCTGCCTTAGTTCATCATTCATGGACAAGGGGAATCATGTCTTCATCATACATATCACGGAATCATAAAGGACAAGGGGAATCACCTCTAGTCATACATGTCATGGAAGGACTATCAAGCTACAATCCATTTATTTCATTTTTCATAACATAATACCTATGAGGAATCATAGGTAATCGCCTCCATGTTCATTTTAAGGAAATCATAGGTATTCGCCTCCATGTTCCCATTTTAATAAGATATAGGTATTCGCCTCCATATCCATTTTAAGGTGTAATATAGGTATTCGCCTCCACATCACTTATTAAGGATCATAGGTATTCGCCTCCATGATTAACATAAAGGCTAATGGGTAATCACCTCTTGCCTTAGGAGTCATACATACATAAAGGGTAATCTCCTCATACTTCTCATATCATGACATGGTAATCACCACATGTTTAACTAATTAGGAATAAGGGAACTCACCTCACATTTTTCTCATGTAAAGGTCTTTGGGGGACTCAACACAACCTCATCACAATTCATAGTTCTTAGACTTAGATTATATTTAGGTGAGCAAACCTTTCAACCTAGAATCATTCTATGTGAGAGACCCTTTCATATCATATCATATTCATGTATGGGTGTGTATATGAGAATGTCCTTTCAGCAACATAACCACATATCATGATCATAAACACTTGAGGTTCTATAGATTCATAAAACATGCATAAAGCTCCTACTCTACCTCCTTGAGGTTCATGGCTCTCATTTAATCATCACATCTAGAATTCTACATTAGACATGGATATAATCATGATTCAAGTGATTCTATCACTTCATGCATTCAAACATTCATAAGATATATTAGGAGTCTTGTTCTTGACCTAGCTTGCAACAATGGAGTCTTGTTCTTGACCTAGCTTGAAACTCTATCTTCTTCTTCAAGTTTTAGAGAGAGAAATATTTGAGAGCAGAGCTTTTGGGAATTTGATTTTGGTCTAGGGAAATAATGACTTGAATGGTGAGTTTAAAGGGGTAAAATAGCTTATATAGGTGTACTAAGTTTATACAAAATGACCTCACTTAAGAACCACCTATTTAGGAATTTACTAAAAAGACCCTCACTAGGAAGCATGGTGCAAGGCACCACGACAGGGTTTCACGAGCCGTGGTCAAGACTAATGGCCGTGGTCCTGCTTGTGGCTCATGGTCTAGTGGCTTGGCCTCAAGGACTTGCCTTCCACAAAGCTAAGGCACCTTCACGGGCCTTCCCACGAGCCGTGGTCAAGACCACTGACCGTGAAGTGGTTTGTGAAGGTGATCCACTTTGAGGCAGCCCATAGGGAGTTATTGCCCAAGCTCCACGGACCACCCACAAGCCTTGGTCCTCATAACTAGACATGGTGGTGGCCGTAAAGTTTAGGCAGTGCTTTCCAAGGTTGGGGTAGCCTTGACCTTTGGCTTGGGTCTTTCCTTTTGCCTTGGCACTTTCCCTTTAGCCTTGACTCTTGCAGCCCTCACCTAAACCATAGATGGTCTACTAAGCTACGGGGTGTTACAGAAGTTCAAGAAACAATGAATATAATATAAACTAAGAAATCTTTTGGACAAGTTTTATCTGAATTAAAGATGTAACATGTCACACCCCAAACTCGAGAGGCGCAACTGGCTCCTAATGCCAAAACTCAGGCCCGAGCCGACCCTGTTGAACCATTTGCTACTAGCGCATGACAGCCACACACAATCAAGAAATCAAACAAGTATATCTCGGCTTAAAACTAAGCCATCGGCCGGCAAGGCCCCTGTCAACTAATCTATAACAGCAACAGCTAATCCCAGGAGATCATATAAATAAATAGTCAACTAGCTCAGAAGTCCTAATTGGGCCGTTGAGGCCACCATAATATCTATACCAAAACTAAAAGCAGGTATATATCAATACAATACATCAAAAAGCTCACAAGCTTCCGCAAACCAACAACATAGGCCAGCATGGCCATAACGTAGCTATAAACCCCACACACTAGTCTGCAAGCCTCTAAGAGTAGTAAAGATTGGTGGGACAGGACCCCAGCCTACCCATAAAGATATATACAACAAAATGTAACAAACCTCCCAACTCTGGCAGCTCCGAAGGAAAGGGGCTAGCCAACCAGATAAAAGTCAATCCTGCTGCTGAGGAGGTTTACTCAATCGTCTGTCAGGACCTGCATGAATGAATGCAGCGCCCCCAAGGCCATGGGGAGTCAGTACAAAATAATGTACAGAGTATGAAAGGCAATAGACTATGATGAGGTATCCTGATATACTGGAATAATCTAATAAATAAATCAAGGCTAAGATAAGTGTACTGACCTGCTCCTAAATCTAAACTTATCAAAAATAATAAAACAACAACCTAACCAAGCCCCCATAAGCTCGGCACGTAGAAACAGCACACAAGACCACCTACTCAGGCCCCCATAAGCCTGGAAGGTGCCAATCAGCCTATATACCCCTATCAGTAGTCCCCTAGCCCCGTAGGCAGTCACATAGCCCTCTTAGGCATTAATATAGCCCCTTAGGTAGCACATAGCTCCTTTAGCCATCAACGTAACTTATAGACAACTCATAGCCCTTTTAGGCAACAACATGGCCCTGTAGGAAGAACATAGCCTTCTTAGGCATTAATATAGCCCTGTAGGCAACTCATAGCCCTGTTAGGCATCCATATAGCCCTGTAGGCAGAACATAGCCCTTCTAGGCATAGATCACATTCCTGCAGCTAACCACAATAGCCCCAACGACAATAATAACAATCCAACCGCTAAAAACGACCAATTTAGTTATAAGCAACGTATACAAATAGCCTCTTAAGTCGTGTCCAACATAGGGACGCTACTAACTGAATAAGAATCCCGACAAGGGAGGATTATATCAACTTGAGCAGCCAACAATATATCAAGGATAACAACCCAAATACATTGCTTCTAAACTTTAAGGAAACATGTCGTAAGTAGGGAATAGCCTTAACATACCTTTCCAATGAACGCTCGAAAGACCGTAGTTCCTTCACGAAAGTTGTTCCTTATGTCCTAAGCTTCGCAAACACTATATATACACAGCTGGTACGCACCTATAAACAGTTTATAATTAACCTTATATCGGCAGATTTGCCATATTGCCCCAACTTGGCGAAATGTCCGTAGAAATTCATAAAAACAATCATAAAAGAGTCCCGAGATGATTACCTTAGTTAACCAAGTTAAAACCTTGAAGAAACACCAATAGTTACAAATTTATATCTTCAAAAACCAGCTCCAAACGCAGCAAATAGAAGGGAAAACGATTGCCACGTGTAGGGATTACGTTTCTAGGCACGGGGGCAATGTTTAATGGTAGAAATCGTCAAAACTAGCCTTCATCATGCTAGGACTCCATAGGAACCCTCTCCTAAGCTTTTTTCTGGTTTTGGAACTGAAATGAACTATTTCCATGGCTAAAAACGTTAAATAGCCGACATACCACATTTCTTTACCCGACCCGGATCCGACCCGGATTCTGCCCTGGCAGTCCCTAGTAAAACCCTCATAACTTTTTACTCGGATGTCCGTTTGATACGGGGTTTTGTGCGTTGCAAACTAGACTCGCATGCCTTCGATTTAATGGGTAATAGGCCTTCTAACTCTTTATATATTGGGAGAAAACATCCAATACATTTGACCCAAATTTCAAAGAAATCTTTAAAAAGGAACTTACGATAACTTTTGCCAACTTTTATTTTGCCACTTACTTAACTTTAAAACTTGAGATAAAACCCTTGAACATTTAAAATATGACATATCACATCCTTTTTAATTTATTACTCACCCTCTTTGTCTTTCCACGAAGGTACGAGTTAATTTAGACATTTTGGAAAAGTTGGGGTGTTACATCCTTCCCCCCTTAGAAACATTCGTCCTCGAATGTAAAATCTGAGTCACACAATCGTGTCTCTAGGAGTTGCCAAAGTATAGGCAAAGTATCATTTGTGAATGTGACTATCCATAACCTGAAACGCAGAAATTTTAACCTAGGCGTCTCACATTACGGCATAAATAGCTAAGCATTATAGCTCCGCAATAACAGTGTGAGCAAAATACAATGACAATGAAAACAACCATAACAATAAGCAATAATATATAAATAAAAATAAAAAGTGATAGGTATCTAACCTTACTTCACTAATATAAATTGATATGTTATCACCCTGGGGTATGAAACAATTGAGGATATTTGGACCTCATGCCATCCTCAGCTTCCCAGGTCACCTCTTCTCTATTCTTGTTTCTCCATAATACTTTAACCGAAGCCACCTCCTTGGTCCTCAATTTACGAACCTGTCGATCTAATATGGCAACTGGAGTTTCCTCGTAGGACAAATCCTTTGTGATCTGAACATCCTCAACTGGGACAACCCGATAAGGGTCTCCTACGCACTTCCTTAGCATCGATACATGGAAAACTGGATGAACAGATTCTAGCCCTGAAGGCAATTCTAACTCATAAGCCACTTGTCCTACCCTCCGAAGAATTCGGTATGGCCCAATAAATCTTGGACTAAGTTTGCCTTTTTTGCCAAACCTCATAACACCTTTCATAGGCGAGACTTTTAAGAATACCCAGTCATCGACACAAAACTCTAAGTCCCTTCGTCGCACATCTGAGTATGACTTCTGTCGGCTTTGAGCTGTTAGCAACCTCTCCCGAATGAGCTTAACTTTCTCTACTATCTGCTGGACTAAGTCAGGTCCGATCAACCCTGACTCACCTACCTCGAACCATCCAATGGGGGATCTACATTTTCTCCCATACAAAGCCTCATAAGGTGCCATCCCGATACTGGAATGATAACTATTATTGTATGCGAACTCAATAAGAGGCAAGTGGTCATCCCAACTTCCCTTGAAGTCTAGCGCGCACGCCCGTAACATATCTTCGAGGGTCAAAATTGTGCGCTCAGCTTGGCCACCTGTTTGAGGGTGAAAGGCGGTACTAAGATTAACTTGTGTCCCTAATCCTTTCTGGAAAGACTTCCAGAAGTTGGCGGTAAATTGTGCTCCTCTATCGGAGATAATAGATACTGGGACACCGTGTAGCTTAACAATCTCTCTAATATAGAGCCCTGCATATTCTTCGGCAGAAAAAGTAGCCCTGACTGGTAAGAAGTGGGCTGATTTTGTTAGTCTATCAATAGTTACCCAAATAGAGTCAAACTTGCGAAGTGATCGAGGTAACCCTGTAATAAAATCCATATTAATTGCTTCCCACTTCCACAAAGGAATGGCTATTTTTTGAACTAGCCCAGCAGGCTTTTGGTGCTCAACTTTCACCTGTTGACAGTTTGGACACTGCGCCACAAACTCAGCAACGTCCTTCTTCATCCCTTGCCACCAATAGATCTCCTTAATATCATGGTACATCTTTGTCGAACTAGGGTGAATTGAATAACGGGAATGATGTGCCTCTTCCATAATTCGATGTCGAAGCCCTGCAACATTCGGAACACACAATCGACCGCTATATCTGAGGACTCCATCTTCTGCTATATCAAATGCTAAAGACTGCTGATCCTGAGCCTTAGCTCTAAGCTTCTCTAAGCTAGTATCCTCTTGTTGTCGTGATTTTACTTTTACAACTAGAGGTGATACGGCTGTATTCTGAATTGTGACCCCACTATCGTCTGCCTCTAATAATCTGACTCCCAAACTAGCCAACTGATGAAGCTCTCGTGGTAGCTCCCGCTTCTCAACACCTAAATGGGATAAACTACCCATAGATCTTCGACTGAGGGCATCGGCTACCACATTCGCCTTTCGTGGATGATATAAAATATCCACGTCGTAGTCTTTCAGTAACTCAAGCCATCGACGCTGTCGTAGATTTAACTCCTTCTGTCTAAATATATATTGAATGCTTCTATGATATGTGAAGATGTCAACATGAACGCCATACAAATAGTGTCTCCAGATCTTTAATGCATGCACAACTGCAGCCAACTCTAAATCGTGGGTTGGATAGTTTTTCTCATGCTTCCTTAACTGCCTTGAAGCATATGCGATAACCTTACCATGTTGCATTAGAGCACATCCCAACCCAACACCAGAAGCATCACAATACACCACATAGCCTTCTGAACCGTCTGGTAATGCAGGAACTGGTGTTGATGTCAATCTGTCCTTCAGTTCCTGGAAACTATGCTCGCAAGCCTCAGTCCACTGGAACTTAGCTGCTTTTTGAGTCAGCTTCGTTAATGGGGCTGAAATAGAAGAAAACCCCTCTACAAACCTTCTGTAGTACCCAGCTAACCCTAAGAAACTACGAACCTCAGTCGGAGTCATAGGTCTGGGCCAATTCTTTACGGTCTCAATCTTTTGTGTATCAACCGCAATGCCTACATCTGATATAATATGGCCTAAGAAAGCTACAGAGTCCAGCCAGAACTCACACTTAGAAAACTTTGCATAAAGTTCTCGGTCTCGAAGAACCTGAAGGACTGCTCGCAGATGATTTGCATGCTCTTCTTTTGAACGTGAATACACCAAAATATCATCAATAAACACAATCACAAACAAGTCTAGATATGGCCTAAATATACTATTCATCAGGTCCATGAACACTGCTGGGGCATTAGTTAATCCAAAAGACATTACCAAGAACTCAAAGTGTCTATATCTAGTTCTAAAAGCTGTCTTTGGAACGTCTTTCACCCGAACTCGTATCTGGTGGTACCCTGATCTTAAATCAATCTTTGAGAAACACTTAGCACCTTGTAACTGATCAAACAAGTCATCTATCCTCGGAAGGGGATACTTATTCTTTATAGTTGCCTTATTCAACTGTCGGTAATCGATACACATTCTTAGTGAGCCATCTTTCTTCCTTACGAACAACACTGGTGCACCCCATGGTGAAGCACTAGGCCTAATAAAGCCTTTATCCAACAAGTCTTTCAGCTGATCCTTTAACTCCTTTAGCTCAGTAGGAGCCATTCTATAAGGAGGGATAGATATGGGTTGTGTACCTGGTAGCATATCGATAGCAAAATCAATTTCTCGTTCTGGAGGGATACCAGGAAGCTCGTTTGGAAATACATCTAGAAACTCACTAACTAGCGGAATAGACTGAAGAGTCGGTGGTTCTGCATCTATATTATGAACGCGAGCAAGATGATAAATACAACCCTTAGTAATCATCCTCCTCGCCTTAAGATAGGAAATAAACCTACCTTTCGGCGTTGCTGTATCGTCTTTCCATTCCCGAACTGCCTCCCCTGGAAAGTGGAATTTAACAATCTTTGTTCGGCACTCAACATTAGCATAACAAGACGATAACCAGTCTATGCCCATAATGACATCGAAATTGACCATCTCTAACTCTACAAGATCTATAGAGGTCTGACGGTCGATAATTTCTACCGTGCAACCTCGATAGATTCTTCTGGCAACAATAGACTCACCAACTGGTGTAGATACAATAAAGGGTCGATCTAATGACTCTACTACTATACCTAACTTCCCCACAATAAATGGAGTAACATAAGACAAAGTAGATCCAGGATCTATCAAAGCATAAACACAATAGGAGCAAACAATCAATGTACCTGTCACAACATCTGGTGATGACTCTGAGTCCTGTCGGCCGGCTAGTGAATATGTACGATTCTGGCCACTACCAGAACTAGATGCTCCCTCTCTGCCTCTGCCTCTACCTCTACCTGTTGAAGTCTGGGGTCCACGCCCTGTAGACTGCGCTGATGAAGAGGAACCTACTACTGACCTGGTCGACTGACCTAGACTACCCTGACCTATGGTCGGGCAGTTTCTCCACCCATGCCTCTCCTGTCCACAAGAATAACAACCTGTGGAACCCTGTTTGCACCTCCCGAAATGCATCCTTCCACAAGTTGTGCAACGTGGCGGTGCTGTCCTAGCCTGGCCTGAGCCTCTTTGCTGTTGAGAGACTGATGCTCGTGAACCCTCACCTGGGCCTGATTGTGCCTGACGATCAAATCTACTCCCCTGGAACTACTGTGGTGGAGGTCTAGGTGGCCTACTAGAATATCGAGGTCTGGGACCACCCTGAATATCTCCATATGAACCAGCGGGCCTATCCCTCTTCTGTGTCTCTCTATCGACCCTCTTAGTCATATACTGTAGATGCCGGCGATCCTTTATGCCTTGTGCAAAGGCCTGAATTCGTGAGACATCCATATTATCATTTAGTGCAGCAGTAGAACAAGCGTCGATATAGTCTGAGTCAAGCCCTCCTACAAATCTACGCACCCTGTCATGCATCGTATCAACAAGTGCTGGTGCATATCTAGCCAATGAATCAAATCTCAGCCCGTACTCTCGGACACTCATGCTGCCCTGTCGGAGGTTCAGAAACTGGTCCACCCGGCCATCCCTAATCTCTCGAGGCAAATAGTGATCTATGAAAGCTTCTGTAAAGCTATCCCAAATGGGTAACGATATATCTTCTCCCCTAGATCTCTCCCAACTTTCATACCACAATACTGCAACATCACGCAATCGAAATGCTGCTAACTCAACTGACTCAGTCGCTGAGGCATGCATGACTCTGAAGATCCTATGAAGCTGATCAACAAAGTGCTGAGGGTCTTCTCTGCGATCTGTCCCAGTAAACTGTGTAGGATTCAAGCCAAGAAATTCACGAACTCTCGAACTTCCGGGCCCTTCAGAAGGTCCGGCAACATCTGGCACAACTGGCTGGCGCTGTGCGGCTACTAACTGTGCTAGCATATATACTGCACTCTTGAAATCATGATCAGATGGAATAGGAGGAACTAGAGGTGATACTGCTGGTGGAGCCGGGGGTCCTGTAGCCCTTGGAGGCTCCTGAAGCGGTGGAGAAGCAATAGGGGGCTGAGAAGATGTCTCCCCCTGGGTCTCACAATGGGCTGCCTCCACCTGTGGTACCTTGCCAGTACCCTCGCCTGCAGTTATATCAAGTTCCTGGCTAGTTGTGGTCTGTATGGTGTCAACCATCTCTATCTGCATACAAATATCAATTATAAGCCAGAAACCTCAACCCTTAAGACACCGCTCTATAGCACGAGGTGAGCAAAAGAAGGATAGTCATCCTAACATGCCCGGCAGCTTCTTGCTTGTCGAATGTGATGCACAACACATTTATAAACAAGACTCTACTAGACATGGCTTGCAGACTCCCTAGGATACGACGTTGCTCTGATACCAAGTTTTGTCACGCTCCAAACTCGAGAGGCGCAACTGGCTCCTAACGCCAAAACTCAGGCCCGAACCGACCCTGTTGAACCATTTGCTACTAGCGCATGGCAGCCACACACAATCAAGAAATCAAACAAGTATATCTCGGCTTAAAACTAAGCCATCGGCCGGCAAGGCCCTTGTCAACTAATCTATAACAGCAACAGCTACTCCCAGGATATCATATAAATAAATAGTCAACTAGCACAGAAGTCCTAATTGGGTCGTCGAGGCCACCATGATATCTATACCAAAACTAAAAGCAGGTATATATCAATACAATACATCAAACAGCTCACAAGCTTCCGCAAACCAACAACATAGGCCAGCATGGCCATAACGTAGCTATAAACCCCACACACTAGTCTGCAAGCCTCTAAGAGTAGTAAAGATTAGTGGGACAGGGCCCCAGCCTACCCATAAAGATATATACAACAAAATGTAACAAACCTCCCAACTCTGGAAGCTCCGAAGGAAAAGGGCTAGCCAACTAGATAAAAGTCAATCCTGCTGCTGAGGAGGTTTACTCAGTCGTCTGTCAGGACCTGCATGAATGAATGCAGCGCCCCCAAGGCCATAGGGCGTCAGTACAAAATAATGTACAGAGTATGAAATGCAATAGACTATGATGAGGTATCCTGATATACTGGAATAATCTAATAAATAAATCAAGGCTAAGATAAGTGTACTGACCTGCTCCTAAATCTAAACTTATCAAAAATAATAAAACAACAACCTAACCAAGCCCCCATAAGCTCGACACATAGAAACAACACACAATACCACCTACTCAGGCCCCCATAAGCCTGGGAGGTGCCAATCAGCCTATATACCCCTATCAGTAGTCCCCTAGCCCCGTAGGTAGTCACATAGCCCTCTTAGGCATTAATATAGCCCCTTAGGTAGCACATAGCTCCTTTAGGCATCAACGTAACTTATAGACAACTCATAGCCCTTTTAGGCAACAACATGGCCCTGTAGGAAGAACATAGCCTTCTTAGGCATCAATATAGCCCTGTAGGCAACTCATAGCCCTGTTAGGCATCCATATAGCCCTGTAGGCAGAACATAGCCCTTCTAGGCATAGATCACATTCCTGCAGCTAACCACAATAGCCCCAACGACAATAATAACAATCCAACCGCTAAATGCGAGCAATTTAGTTATAAGCAACGTATACAAATAGCCTCTTAAGTTGTGTCCAACATAGGGACGCTACTAACTGAATGAGAATCCCGACAAGGGAGGATTATATCAACTCGAGCAGCCAACGATATATCAAGGATAATAACCCAAATACATTGCTTCTAAACTTTAAGGAAACATGTCGTAAGTAGGGAATAACCTTAACATACCTTTCCAATGAATGCTTGAAAGACCGTAGTTCCTTCACAAAAGTTGTTCCTTATGTCCTAAGCTTCGCAAACACTATATATACACAGCTGGTACGCACCTATAAACAGTTTATAATTAACCTTATATCGGCATATTTGCCATATTGCCCCAACTTGGCGAAATGTCCGTAGAAATTCTTAAAAACAATCATAAAAGAGTCCCGAAATGATTACCTTAGTTAACCAAGTTAAAACCTTGAAGAAACACCAATAGTTACAAATTTATATCTTCAAAAACTAGCTCCAAACGCAGCAAATAGAAGGGAAAACGATTGCCACGTGTAGGGATTACGTTTCTAGGCACGGGGGCAATGTTTAATGGTAGAAATCGTCAAAACTAGCCTTCATCATGCTAGGACTCCATAGGAACCCTCTCCTAAGCTTTTTTCTGGTTTTGGAACTGAAATGAACTATTTCCATGGCTAAAAACGTTAAATAGCCGACATACCACATTTCTTTACCCGACCCGGATCCGACCCGGATTCTTTATCCTTTTTTCTTTAATTTTTGCAGTGAGTTTTGAATTGAATCTGAGTTTTTTTATTTGATATTAATTAGGGTCCATGAAGAATAGATAAATGAAACAATAGGACAACACAAAAACAAAAACAGAAAAACTGCAATGACTATTCAAAAGAAGTCTTTTGTCTTTTTCCATAAACAAAATTAAAGAAAATCACACCTTGGTCATGCAAATGAGAATCCCTTAAAAAAAATCAAATAACGAGCTCATGATTTCTATATCCCACTTAATAATCAGACATGTCTATAAGTGAGTGAATAGTTACATCTAATTTTGAGACCAATCTTTTTCCTCTTTTAGCTAATATTTTTTTCCTTTTTCTCCAAGTGTTGCGGCTACTCTTTTTTCTAAATGATTTTATAGACTAGGTTTAAGGGGTAGTATGGTCTATTTTATCTCCTTTTGGATCTAATCTTCTTAAAATATCCTTATACGGATTTTGGATAAGATAAAAAATTTGGAGAGTATGAGTGGAATATTCTCTTTCCTAATGGAATATGCTTTCGAAAAAAATTGGGATGAAATTTAACATGTGGCAACATGTTATTGGGTTCAATATTTTTTACCTTTATTTTGAAAATTTTCAACAATAAAATAATAACTAAATATTAAATATATGAAAGTTAAAAAAAACATATTTTTTGTAATTTTTTCTTTTTCCTCGTAAATTAAAAATAAAAGAATTATCTAAAACTCAAGACTTTTTGTGATTTTCAATTTTGTCAAGTAAAATCTATGTTATAAAAGTTAAAATAAAAACTAGATTTAAAATTAGATATTTAAATCTAAAAAAAGGATTAAATGCCATGAAAGGTAAAATAAAAAAACTTGTCTAAACCTATCCTTGCCTTTATATAGGCGTAGAATTCTTGGACTAGAGCCAAATTGAACGTGTAAGAGCTTTTTGCGAATATTTTCCAACCCCACATGTTTAACCCTCCAAAATCCATGGAAAAGACTCAAATAACCCTAGATTGTTGAGTCACCACTCAATAATAAGGCTCTTCTTGAGCGAGTATGACGCCTAAATCTCATTTGTGGGGAAGCATATAGAATCTTCCCTTTTCTATTAGGTGTCTACTAGTGCAACATGAGTGGGACTTACATAGGGTATTACCCTACCTCTATTGAGTCTCTTTAGTTTTTCTCCCTCTTTTACTGCCCCTCATGTATGAGCCAATCCTTTGTATAATTATGTGCTTGGTAACAATGGTTTAAAAGTGGAGGTATATCTAAAAAATAGTTAGCAAGCAAACACGTGATTTGGTTAGTTCAAAACAAATGAAATATAATCGAAACACCTGAGATACAAATCTGCAATAGGGGAATACAGTGTCACAACTTTGTGTGTGTGGCAACAATTAGCACGCCACAAACAATCCTATTTTGACATAGGGTTTGCTTCATTGATGCGGTGATGTAACACCTCAAAAGCCCCTCAGTACATAGCAGGTTTTGAAAAGTTCAAAAAAAAACCGAAGTCTGCAGAATCTGCATTTTTACGAACCCACCTATGAATAATAAATTGAACCACGAGTCGTAGATAGGGATTTGTAAATGGGACTTTCGAAACTGAAGTGTATGTCTGAGATTTATGAGTGAGATTTATAGCTTGTAAACCCCTTTATGGGTCATAGATATTGGTCATGGATCAACTTCAGAAACTTGGTTATTAGCTTAAACAGGACGGGCAAGGTTTTAAATTTATAGACTCTTTCACGGGTCGTAAAGGTTTTCGTAAAACCAAAGTCCCGAAATATCACAAACTCAATAATTTCCTCTAAGTTATACGGAAAGGGTTCTACAGTTTGTAAATGGAATCATGGACTGAAAAAGCCCCTCGTGGATTACTTACAAATTTTTTTAATGAGGGTCATTTCAGTGCCATTATTTTAATCCCCATACTATGTCGTTTTGGACTATTTTAAGTGGGAATAAATGAGTCTTATTAACCTAAACTCTCTCCTCACTCGGATCGACCCAAAATTTCATTTCTTCTCTTGAGAGTGTTCTCCCAAGCAAGAACCAGGGTTCCAAGCTTCAAGTCTCCATTAAAGAAATTCAAGCTAGTGTTCTTCAGTCCAGATATATGAGATTTCATCAATAGGTATCTCTTCACCCTTGATTCTGAAAAGAACCCTCACTTCCTCAAATTTATGATTTCTACAAACCTAGGGTTTCTAGGATCTTAATGGACTCTTGATGAATTAATGTTCTTCTTCATGATTAGTCTTCAATTTCATGATTTTAAATATATACTCACATTTTCAAAAGTATTTTTATGAATCCGTGTCATAGAATTATTTCCAAACTCCTAAAACATCACAAACTCACGAATTTCCTCTAAGTTCTACGGAAAGGGTTCTACAGTTCATAGATGGAATCAAGGATTGTAGATGCCCCTCGTGGATAACTTACAAAAGAAATTTAATGAGGGTCATTTCGGTGCCATTCTTTGAATCCCCATACTATATCATTTTGGACTATTTTAAGTGGGATGAAGTGAGTCTTATTAGCCTAGACCCTCTC
Organism: Solanum stenotomum; assembly: GCF_019186545.1. NCBI lineage: Eukaryota > Viridiplantae > Streptophyta > Magnoliopsida > Solanales > Solanaceae > Solanum > Solanum stenotomum. The sequence continues at coordinate 19,467,440 of NC_064288.1, forward strand.
CTCACTCGAATTGACCCAAAATTTCATTGAGTGTTCTCCCAAGCAAGAACCAGGGTTCCAAGATTCAAGTCTCCATTAGAGGAATTCAAGCTAGTGTTCTTTAGTCTAGATATATGAGGTTTAATCAATAGGTATTTCTTCACCCTTGATTCGGAAAAGAACCCCCACTTCCTCAACTTTATGATTTCTACAAACCTAGGGTTTCTAGGATCTTAATGGACTCTTGATGAATTCATGTTCTTCTTCATGATTAGTCTTCAATTGGATGATTCTAACTATATACTAATATTTTCAATTGTATTTTCATGAATCATGTCATACAATTATTTTCACGATTAAAATTATGTTATTTTAGTTGCATGCACAGATTATCAGTTCATCATGATTTAGATGTTTTCTGATAAAGTATATTTCATATTATATTAGTGGAATGACCTGGGAGGCCCTTGTACTTGACTCTATTTGTAAGTTTGACCCTCATACTTATGAATTTCCCAACTGAACCCTTAAACTTATCAAAATACAAAATGTTACGCACCTTTGACAATTGACCAAACACATGTGGCATTAATATTGCTGACTTTCAATAATACGTGCTTACATGCGTTTTTAAGTGAGTGAGTCTATCTTTTATATTAACAAACATTAAATTAAAAAAAATGAAAAACGCCCAAAACAAAAAAGAATAAGAAGTCATTTTCCTCAATGTCTTCACCCCCCCCCCCCCAATCCATATACCCCAACCAAATAATCTTATTCCCATTCCACTCCTCTCTGTCTTGTTTGGATGCACCCACCATTTTCATCCTCCTCTTCTTGTGAACTCCCATGTGATGAGTTAAGGATTTCGACTCATTTAGGGCTTGTTAGTCATAGAATTAGGGTCCTCGATGCCTATTTACTGATCTAAACTGGTGTTCTTATGTTCATTTGTAGATATAAAGGCAAAAAAGAAAGTCAAGTAAATACCGAGCAAAATGGAGCGAAAAAAATGAAGAAGGCTGAAGAGAGTAAAAGTTGAGACTAACCAAAGCCACTAGGCGACTCGCTGAGTGGCACTTTACCTCGTCTAATTTTTAAGATTGCTAGCCCTGGAGAGAAGCAAACTTGGTGATTGATTTGGACCTTCGCCAAACCGCCGAACGGATCGGCCAAACAGACTTGGATCACCTAAAGTTACAGGGTCTAAATGATGAAAAGTCTAGGCAAACTGGCGATGGAAAGAAGCCATTGGCGCATCGCCGACTTGGTCGGTGATGCTCGACTAACTCCGCCAAGTGACCATGAAGGCCAAAATATGAAAACGTATAAATTGTTTTTCAAATAGAGAAAAAAGAATTTCGAATAGGCTGAGCAAAACCTGAGAATGTGGAACTTTGACTTTTCGTCTTGAACATTATTTTTCTTAGTTTTAGGAGTTTTCTAGTAGATTTCACGTTGGGTTTTTTTATATATTAAGCATTTTGGATCATTGTAAAGACGTGGATTTCAATACCTAAATTATGGAGAACTTAATTGGTATTGATTTATTACTTTTATGATGTTTGGCTTAAACCATCATTCTTAGGGGTGTAATCATGTCATTATTTGCTCTAATTAGCTTATGGATATTGTTATTTATGCTGATTTGAAGTGAGCTTAATTGATAACTGTGTATTAACCCATGAATTGTACCTGCAAATGCAGTTCTAACTTAGTGTTGTGGGCTTGCTTGAGAAAGAGGTTTTAGAATTAGTGTTTTCGATTGATGATTGTAGTGATTAACTTATAGTGGGTTTCGCTCGAGAGAGTAAATCTTAACTCGATCGTACCTATCAAGCTCGAGAGAGTAGATAAATTAAGGTTTGGGATACGTATAGTTTTACGCTTGTCGAGGTTCAAGAGAACTCGCTTGAATCATAATAGTTTTTCGAGAGAATGCTATTGCCTCTATAATCTAGCATACCCACTAAGATTCAATAATTGTTAGTAAATTACAATTACCCATATAACGAAATAAACCTTTAATCGATCACATCCCCAAGTATCCTATATCTACTTGATTACTCCCCTATTTTCAATAGTTGTTAATTGACAAACCTTAACCCCCCATTTGACACTTGTTGTCAACCTCTTTTATTTAATTGCATGATTTTGATAATTTCTACTCCTACAATCGTTTATAACATGCCTTTCACTTCGTAACTGCATTCTAACTTGTATCACTCCATGTGGGATTGACCTCGACTCTTTCATGGGTTTAAACTAGATTGTGATAACCTATACCTAGTATTGGATGAGGTGTAGTTGAGCGTTTAACAAAAATGGTGCTGCTGGCGAGGAGTGGTGTTTAGAATTCTCTTATGGAATAACTGTTATCTAGTCTTCTTTGTAGTTGAATCGACTTACTTTTTTTGTGTTTTTTGTTGGCTGTTTGTGAACACGTGACGAGATGAGTGAGAGCAGAAGTAACGTTAACCAACTTGGCCACCAAGGTGACATCGGTAACATGAACAACGTAAATGACATACAAGTTGGTGGTGTAGGTGCTATCTGGTTTCCTCCATTGTGGGGAATGTTGTATTACATGTGACTAGAACTATGTTGCAACTCTTGAAAATGAATTGACGATTCGGAGGACTAGCTCATGAGGATCCCCATGATCATATTCGGACCTTTGTGGATGTATGTGGTCCATTTTCATTCAAAAACATCTCACAAGAGTCAGTCCGGCTCCGATTCTTTCCTTTCTCCTTGATGAGACAAGACACCAAATGGTTAGTTGATCTTGGCAGAGTCAATTATATCTTGGGAAGAGCTGACTGAGGCATTCTATGTACGATTTTTCCCTCTTGGGAGGATGATGGTATTGAGAGAAAATATTCAGGGTTTTAAACATTTAGATGGTGAGCCAATCCATGAAACGTGTCTCAGATTTCAAAACTTGTTGCTTTAATGTCCAACTCATGGATTTCCAAACAACGTGTTGTTACAAAACTTCTACTGGAGTCTAGACTCGGTGAAGAAATGTTTGGTTGGTCAACTTGTACGAGAAGGAATTATGAAGCAACCTTTTGAGATAGCGTCAGCTCTCCTTGATTGGATGACAAAGATAAACCGAGCTTGGTATACTTGGGAGGATCAGGTGTCTCCTTTGACTTCTAGGATGACAAAGGAGCAGATAAAAAAAGACCAAGAGCAAGACCAAAACATGGCCAAAATGATGACCCAATTGCATCTTTTGTTGAAGGATGTGATGGGTAGCGAGTCTATAACTATGAATGTTGTTGGTGTTAGAGGAGTGAACCCCGATGATACACACTTTGAGGCTCTATATAATGGCGAAGTGAGTTTTCTTACAGTTCAAGGAGGAGGTTTCCACCTGAACTATTCAAGGCCGGGAGGGAATCAAGGTTCGAATTGAGAGCGTGGTAACGGTTGGAGGGATTGTGATAGGGAATGGCGTGAGTGTGGGCTAACTGAAAGGAACGGAATGGTGACAAGGAGAGATATGTTCCTCTCCATGAGCTTCAAAAGCCAAACGAGCAAAGGGCTGACCCAGAAAACTTTCGGACTAAGGATATGCTTGCACGTATTTTCAATAAAGTGGAAGGGTCGGACAAGGTGCTTAAAGAAATGAAGGAGGATGTCTCAATGCTAAATTAGACAATTACTTCTCACTCGATGTTCATTAAACAACTGGAAATACAAATGGGTCAAATCTCGACTCATTTGAATCCAAGGCCAAATGGGGGACTAGCGAGTGACACCATAGTCAATCCTAAGAATGAATCTTGAATGAGTATCCTCTTCGTGCCACGATGTTAAATAAGGCGCTTCTTGGGAGGCAACCCAAGTTCTTATGTTTTTAAGAAAATGAGCAATTAGGCAAGCCCAGGAATCGGTCGATGACTCACCGAACAGGTCGGCGAGCCCGATCAGGATCGCCGTTTGAACCCCTAGTTATCTAGAGGTTCTGTAAAACTTGGTGGGCCAATGTACCACTTGGCGCAACGCCGAGTGGGTGGACGATGTAAGTGAGCTTGCCAATCAGCGCGTGAACTAAATAGTCACAAAGGGCTGGACAATTTTTAAATTCAAAAATCCTTCCTTATTTCATACCTTTCAACTTCTATACTTTCACAACTGCACATTTTCATATTTCCATACTAATTATTCTTGCTTTTTATGTGGATGGATAACTCAGGGGACGATATTTGGATTCTTTGCTTTCCTAGCTTTTCAAATCTTTTGCGTCTGAGGTTGGTTATCCGAACCCAGTCATTATATTTTGGTAAACTCAAATGCATGAGCGTTGATTGATTGCTCTTATTGCGTAATTGAGATTTGTTTAATGTGTACTGATAATGCTTGCTTGTATCTTGCTTCATTTGATGTTAATTGGTTTTAAATTATGAAATTTCGTGTTTTAGCATGTTAAATTTTGTGTATTGTGTTGGTTTATTTGTTGAGTCTAGTAGGGGTAAATTTTAAGTAACCCTGTGGGTGCCAATTGTTTGATTTTGCCCAATGATAGAGTTTTTGACGTCATTCTTAAGGGAAAAAGATGTCAATTAGCCAATTTTAGCGAAATTAGGGGAAGTCTGAGTATCCATGGGCATGGGTAGTATGTCTCTGAGCCTAATTGCATGTAATAGTGGGTTCATTTTGTTTTCGTGGGTTGTGGTAAAATTTTGAAGGACGGGGTAAAAATATGGTAGGTTGGACTATTCAACGAGCTGCGTCTTGCTCCCCGAGTGGTTCGGCGGTTGGCCTAAAGACCCCTTGACCGCCTTTTAATTATCAATTCTTTGTGGTTTGATTTCTGTAACTTTCAGAGATACACCTAAGCACACCGAGTTCACGAGGCAACTTGGCGAAAGTCCCTTCTAATCGCCCTTCTACGCCCCAAATTTCTGAAAATATTCTGTAACATTCGATGAGCGACTTCTAGTTTGCCAAATGTCCCTGGACATCGCCGACCTATGTTTATTTTTGAAAGAATTTATTCAGGAACATTCGGTGAGCCTAACTTGGTTCGTCGAACGGTTCGTTGAGTCTTCTTGTGCAGTTTTCTCACTTTGAAATTTTCCTTGAATTACATCTAACGTGTATGATTTTGTTTTGCAGAATTGGCTAGACCAAAGGTTGCGGGAAGAAATCAACTGCCCCGAAACTGGGCTAGGTGAATAGTCATCAATGAGGAGGTTGCAGCGTCCTGGGCCACGATATCCAAACTTGCTCAAAATGGGGGAAAGGGCAACGACAAAGATCCCGTACAACCCACACCAGCGGAGGGGAGCTCCGACAGCGAGGACATCTATGCCACTCACCTCACCACATATGGTAGTGAGGATCACTCTGGTAATAGCTCTCCGACTTCCATTTCTAAGTCGAAAGATGATTAATTCCAACAGGCTAGAAGAGCAGAGCTACGCTCCAAGGCAATGGATGATCCAACTCGGATGTCAGTGCCTCCTACGCCTCCTCCACCCCCAGCTCAAGAAGTAGTACGGGCTTCCGCATTAACTTAGGTTCATCCACCCCGGTCACTCAACATATTAAAGGTAAGGGATTTGAGGACCATTTTAGAAGAGAAGATGTTGTCTATTGACGGTGTGGTAGACCGGTACCCAGAAGTGTGGAGCATCTTGAAGTTCCACAAGTTCGAGATATTCATAAAGACCCGAGGCTCTTATATTCCAACTTGGGTTTGGGAGTTCTATTATGCATATGGGGAGCTGGTACCAAAGGGGAAAAAGAAGGCCAGCGCATTTAAATGGGTGGATCATGTAGTACTGCGGGGCCGAAAGGTCAAGTGTAGTAACTCGGATATTAATGAGATAATTAGGTTCACGATGAACTTTATACACTGCCACATTGACAAAATCAAGAAGAAGGCCCTCGATGATTTAAAGGGTTAGCTAGCACTTTTGATTTCTGATGTGACACTAAGGTGGATCGAGGCCAATGTGCTGATTGAGAAGAAAAACCTGAACGTGGATGCTAAATACTAGTTTGAGATTATTAGCAGTAATATTATGCCATCGCAGAATGAGTCGATCCTCCGGTATCTGAAGGCTGCGTGTTTGGGTTAAATCATGGATAGGGAGAAGTTGAATTTAGGTCTGCTCGTGGATCAAGAGATAGACATAAGGGCCAAGTAGAGGCACACTTCTCTTTCCATTTCGGTGTTGGTTATTGAGTTATGTAGGTGGGCCCGTATTCCAATGATGGAGAAGACAGATGTGGAAGTGACTTCCACTTCATCTGCTGACATCTGACAAATCGAATCTGATTACTTGAGGGATGAGCCTGATAGGAGGAGAGCTGCAATAGTGGATACGTACCCGATAGTTTATGTTTATACGTTGCCGACCAAGGCAATACTTCTTCTCGGGCCAATGAGGCTACACGTACCTCTGATCCCCCTACTTCTGCTTTTCCTGGCTCATTTACTGTACCCCATCCTTCTACTACTGTTGCTATTACTTCCCAACCTCGTATCACCCAGGCCATGCTGTACAAGATGGGCAATCACGCTCAATCTACTAATGTGTGTGCCTTTCGGATAGAGGCTGGTGTGTGTGGGTTGACTTAGCGGGCTATTGTTGCTGCCCCGACTCCGATTAGATCTGAGATGAGAGAGCACATAAATTAATAGATGCTCACAGTTTTGCACTGTATTCCGTCACTGTGAGGGTAGACTCTTGTGAGAAGCGACAAGGTATTTCTTGTGATGTGACGTCCTTGAAGTCTGATGTTGTTGGGTTGAGAAAGGATATGATGACCTGAATTCCACCGACTTATCTATGTTCTTTGGCACAGTGGAACTACGTAAGGTTCCAAGCACTAATGTTCCATCCAGTTCTGAGATTCCTTCGACTACTACGACTGGAGATGTTGCTAGGGCTGATGATGGAGATACCGAGTCTGAGGTTGAGACTGATGAGGAGGAGCTCAGTGTTCGTGATATAACCATGTACAATCATTTATCGGATCTTGAGAGATATATGGTGTAGATAGCTATGCAGGCTTCCTTAAGAGATAAGTCGATGGTAGGCTCCAGTGGAGCCAAGGATGATGTTGCACCAGGCACTAATTCCCCCGCTGATGGAGTCACCGATATGCAAAGTTCACCACCTATTTAGCCTAATAAGGGGATTTTGACTCTTTTCAATTTTATGATTATTTCTTCCTTTGCATTTGAGGACAAGTGCTAGCTTAGTTTTGCGGGGTAGGGTATTTCTATACCTACCTCTTTTGGGTTGTTTTGTGGCTTTTGTTTTGTGAATGTTGGATCGTATCTTGTTTTAATATATAGATACTGTGTTGATCCATTGTGTTCGTCCTTTGTTTTGAATTGCAAATGGTTTTGAACCAATTTTAAAAATTGCCACCTCTTGATGTGTTTTAAAGTACTTGTTCTCTTGCAATATAGAGTGTCAGTCATGCTCAATACAAATGACTTAAGTAGTACTCTCAATTGAATGATATAAGTGTGCGGCTACGATAAGGCAAATTGAGTTACATAGGTCATATGTGAACTCCTATCATCTCGTTGTGACTAGCCAGTTGTTGAGTTGATCTCTTGAGATGATCGTTGCACGCTAGCTGCATATTGAAGAGTCTTGTTTGATGATTGTGTCGAATTCCATGTGTGGTGAGGTTGTTTTAAAATATGTGGCAATTGATTGATGTAAGCAATCGATTGAAATGTTCTTAGGCAAAATTTCTGAAGAGTTAACCTAAAATTGATCTTATACCTCTTTGTGACCACCTTTTGAAGAAACTTGAACAACTTTTACCGTTGTCCCATCACCTATAACATACATGAAATATTTGTTCGTGTGAATAGCCAAGTTAAGTCTAAAGCCTAAGTTAGGGGTTTGGTGAAATAGGAGGAAAGTCAAGTAGGGTGAAAAATCCCCTTTGATGGATTGTTTTGAAAAAGAGCTGTAGTCATCACCCAAGGACTCGCCTAATGGACTAGGTGTGTCGCCGACTGGTTCAGCGATGTAACCCTTTCTTTGCAGCATATTGTAACTTTAAGCGATCTGGGACCTCGCCTAACTCATTGGGCGATTCGCCAAGCGGCTCATAATCGCCTAAAGTATTATTTTCTTCAAATTTCTTCGCTTCACTTCCCTAAGTGATCTTCTAAACATAGAACCCCTTCTTTGCCATCAATACAAGCTCAAGGACCTCTAACTTCATGAACAAACCTTGCATTCTTTGAAGGTCTCGAGCTTGACTTTGACTGAATGGCGTGGTGCAATTTGAATTGCATCATTATCTCTTTCTTGAAAAGAATTTGTCCTAAAATTCAACGGATCATCATCATCATCAAGAGTTGAAAAAGGAGAAAGGTTGCACACATTGAAGGTGTTGTGAACTTGATACTCCGGAGGATGGTCAATTTAGTATGCATTGTCATTGAGTCTTTCAAGAACTTTAAATGGATCATCACCTTTTGGCATCAACTTTGTCTTTTGATGGGTGGGAAATCGCTCCTTGCGAAAATGAACCCACACCCTTTCACCCGGTTCTAGCACTATCCTCTTGCGACCCTTATTTGCCTTTTTGTCTACCCCTTAGTTCTTCTTTTGTAGGTGAAGTGTCACCTTCTCATGAAGTTTATTCATGGCTTCCGCCCTTTTTCTTCCATCTAAGCTTAAGACAACATGTTGAAAAAGAGGAGTGAGATCCAAGGGGATTAAAACCATACACCACTTCAAATGGAGTCATGCCAATACTTCTATGAATAACTCGATTATAAGCAAACTCAACTAGAGGCACATTTTCCTCCCATGAGGCCAACTTCCCATGCACCACGATACGACGCATAGAACCCAAGGTTTTATTCACAACTTTAGTTTGACCATCGGTTTGGGGGTAACAAAAGGTTGAAAACAACAACAGGTACCAAGTCTACCCCACAATTCTTTCCAAAAGTGGCCAAGGAATTTTGGGTCCCTATCACTTATGATGGTTTGAGGAATTCCATGAAATTTAACAACATTTTCAACAAACAAAGATACCACATTGGAAACATCATTACATTTATGACATTGAATGAAATGTGCCATCTTTGAAAATTGGTCAACAACAACAAAGATGCTATCTCTACGTCATTTTGTCCTTGGCAAACCCAAAAAATATCCTTTTGAAATATCAACCCAAGGTCTTTGAGGGGTGGGGAGGGGAGTGTATAAACCATGGGGAAGGAGACATGACTTAGCACTTCAACATTCAATACATTGGCCACAAATTCAAGCTACATGCATCTTTGTGCATCTTAGGTCAATAGAATTGTTCTTGGAGAATTCCCCTTGTTTTGTCAACACCAAAATGACCCATTAATCCCCCATTATGTGCCTCCCTCACAAATAGTTCTCTCCAAGAGTTCATAGGCACACATAGTCTCTTGCCTTTGAGAAAGACACCATCAAATTTAAAATAGGGAATAGAAGATTTATCCCTAATCCACATTTTCCTCTCCCATTCCTCACATTCTTGGAAGATTTGAGAAAACATGGGGTCCTTGGTATACATTGTCTTTAAACATTCAAAGCCAATCAATTTAGAAGACAGAGTTACCAACACATGTTTCCTAGACAAGGCATCGGCCACCAAATATTCCTCCCCCTTTTTGTATTGAATTACATAAGGGTAAGTTTCAAGGAATTCAATCCATTTGGCGTGCCTTTTGTTCGACTTTGCTTGGGCCCGAATATGCTCAAGGGACTCATGGTCAGTCCTAATTACAAATTCCTTGGGACACAAGTAGTGTTGCCAAATATCAAAAGCTCTAATCAAAGCATACAATTAAAGATCATAAGTGGAATAATTTCAAGTAGCACCTTTAAGCTTTTCACAAAAATAAGCAATGGGCTTTTGGTCTTGCATTAAGACGGCACCAATGCCTACTTTACTAGAGTCACATTGAGGAATTGGCACAGACATACAACTATTATATACAATTGGCAACATATAGCCCAATATTAATTAGCAATTAATAGTCTAAAAAAATAGCACGCATTAGCCTAAAGAAATATAACAAATTTTTACAGTTCTTTTTAACCATGTGCATCCAATTGCATTAATTAAGGAGATGTGGGGTTATTTTTTCTTTCTTGTTTGTAACTCCTATAATTGAGGAAGTTAGCTTTTTAATTTCTTTAAATTCTCAAACTCAACTTTATTATCAGTCTATTTAAAAGAATATTAACGCAATTTAAAACAACATAAAGATATAGTTGAATGTAATTTTATGAATTGTATTTTTACTAATAGACGGTAAGTAGATTATTAAAAAACAGTTGCCTACTTTTAAGAAGTCAATTTTTTTTATTAATTAACCCATTAAAAAAAGGTTACGTGAACTTTCAAGGAAGAAGTTTTTTTTTAATTATTTAATTAACTGAATAAAATATTATGACTACTTTTAAGGTAAGAAAATATATTATTAATGCTCAATTAACATGTATTAATTATCAAATAACTGAAAATAATTAATCAAATAGTATTAAGAGGCAATGATTTTTATTAGAAATTTTAATAATACGTATACATATATTACACAATAATTAAAGTTGCAATTACATAATGTATACATAAAAAAGTACTATATATATACACAAAAGATTATTCATAAAAATAGGCGTGTAAATTTTATTGATGTCTATAGTAACTTAGCCTGTATACATAAACTTTATAATGTATACATAAGAATATTATCAACAATTATAGGTATTAGTTATTACTATAATGAATACAAGAATATGATACATATATAAATTAAATTTTATTCATAAATTGTACAAGAGATTTTGTTTTTGTATACAGTAATTGAACTATGTATACATCGGTTCGTAATTATCTGTGTATTCATTGGTCTGTATTCACCTAATAAATTTATACACTTTTATTCAAATTGAGATTGACATTCATTGGTATACATGAATTGAGTCGTATTCATCAAAATCAACATTCCATTTTTTTACGAGGATCATACTAGAACCTTTCTTACCCATAAAATTGAAAATAAAATTTTCAAATACTATAACTTGAATTTTTGGCAAAAAAGTTTTAAAAACTTTAATTCCACAAATCACAAAATTTCAAAATTAATTGGGCAAAAAATGCTACATAATTATATATTAAAAGAAATCATCGGGAGGATCAATTGATAACCATATAGTTTATTTGATTTGCATAAACAGAGTGAATTAAGGAGAACAAGAGAAAATTTAGAAGAGAAGCAAATATACATATGAAAAAGATTTTAGATTAAAAAAAAAACAAAAAAGGGATGAATGACCTATAATTTCGTAAAACAAAATTGAAAAAAACTTCAATTTCACAAATCATGAAATTTAACAATAAATTGGACAAGAACAAGATTATATATAAAAGATGATTTTTAGAAGTATACATGAATAAACATATTGTTATATGTAATTTTCTTAACAAAGTGAATTAAGGAGAAGAATTGAAAATTTGGGAGAGAAACAAATATACGTATGAAAAGAATTCTAGAAATAGAAAAGGAGACAAAGAAGAAGAAGAAGAAGAAGAAGAAGTAGAAGAAGATGGAGACAAAAAACAAGAAGAAGAAAAAGAAAGAACTATAATTTAAAACGGTTAACAAATAAAAAGGAGAGATAAAATAGGACTAATAAAACAATAATTTTTTCTTCTTCAAGAAAAAAGAAGAAGCAATCAGTCGTGTTTTAGAAAAAAATAAGTAGAACAAAAATAGATTTTTTCAGAAAAAGAAAAATAACTATTGAATGCCAAATAAATAAAACAAAATCTTTTTCTAGCTAAAAATTAAAAATAGGCTATTTATTGCCAATTTAATCTATAAGTTGTCATGTTGTGCCATTTTATCCATCACACATTCCACTTCAAACATTTTCTCAAAATCAGGTAGTTGGAACAAAGGGGTGGGGCTAAGAATTGATTTTAAAGCCTCAAAAGCTTTGTCTTGCTCTTCCCCTCACTTAAAAGTCTTATCCTTGCAGATTACCTCAGTCAAGGGAGTGGCTATAGTACTAAATCCTTTGACAAACCGCCTATAAAAACTAGCTAACCCATGAAAGCTTCTAAAATCACTTATGGATTTCAGAATTGGCCAATTCTTAATAGCGTCTATCTTAGACTCATCAACGTCAAGCCCTCTTGAATTCACAACACACCCCAAGAAAACAACTTCATCAACATAAAATGAACCCTTTTAAAATTAGCATAAAGTTTTTCCTTCCTAAGCACATCAAACAGACATCTCAAATTATTTATATGCTCATGCATGGTTTACTATAAATAAAGATATCATCAAAATAGACAGCCACAAACTTCTCTATGAAGGGCTTCATCACATGATTCATGAGACACATAAAAGTACTAGGAGCATTAGTGAGACCGAAAGGTATCACCAACCATTCATATAGACCAAACTTTGTCGTGAAAGCGGTTTTCCATTCATCACCGAGGTTCATCCGGATTTGTTGATAACCACTCCTAAGATCAATCTTTGAAAACACACAAGAACTATTTAGCTCATCAACCATATCATCTAATCTAGGCATAGGATGATGATACTTTACCATGATATTATTGATGGTTCGACAATCAACACACATGGTCCATGTACAAACTTTCTTTGAAACCAATAGAACCGGCACGACACATTGATTCATACATTATCTTACAAAGCCCTTTTTGAGGAGTTCCTCAACTTGTCTTTGTAGCTCTTTGGTGTCCTCCTGATTACTTCGATAAGCCGGATTGTTTGGCAATTGTGAGCCCGACATGAAATCAATTTTGTGCTCAATTCCCCTAAAAGGGGGTAATCCACTTAGTAGTTCCTTTGGGAAGACATCCTCATAATCCTGCAAAAGAAGGGAAATAGAATCAGGAAGAGAAAAATGATATTGGTTAGTTCGCAAAACATGATTCGTATATGTGGTAAGGATCAAGGAACTTTTAGCCTCAACTTCCTCGCTTATCTCTTTGTACATAGCCAACAACACTTAGGCCTTTCCATTTTAACTTCCTCATTTCTTCTTCTTTAATGCCCTCGGCCTCCACATGTTCTTCCTCACACTTTATTTTTATCCTCAACTCACTCAACTTTTGATACACTTCATTGACTTGAGATGTAACACCTCAGACCTCAAAATGAAGAAAGTCCTAGTTTTCGGAAAAACTATTGCCAAGTACCAACGGGACCCCCATAGACCGTAGGTAAAACCATGGACCATAGGTGGGGTTTCATCGTTAAGGTCCAAATTATTATAGTCTCTAATCCCACCCACGGTCAACCAGTACAGTTCGTGGTTGGACTTACGGACTGTAGGTCTGACGGTAGGTGAGGATCAACAGCCAGTTATAAGGAAATTGTTGTTGGGTCACCTTCAAATGTTCATATCTTTTAACCCAAAATGAATTAGGTGGCCCATGCCCTATCAAATGAAAGATAATTGAATCCTCTTTCCAATGCCATTGAGTTTCGTAAAATCCCATCTCGGAGTAAAAAATTATGCTCTTTTTAGTGAAGCCCAATGTAGCAGAGCTTAAACGATGACCCCTACCTATGGTTGGTAGGTCAAAGGACGATCCGTTGGTCCATCCGTGGATGGCCTTCTTCATCTTTTAAGTTAGGGTCATTTAGGACTTTTTCCTATGTGTTTGGGCCCTGAAACTACGTCTTTTAATGCCTAAACTACATCGTTTTACGCAGTCTAAGCCTAATAACTTAGTCCAACTTACCCAGAACCTCATTCTCCAAAAATCATTCATACTTGGAGCAAAAAGAAGAGGAAAAGTCGACCAGACCTTCCAAGATCAAGCATCACTGTTATTCAAGGTTCAACCCAGAAATCAAAGGATTTCTCCATAGATTTTGTCACCAAGTATGTGGGATTTCACTAGTGGGTTCCTTTCATCCACTAGGTCCCTAGAATTTAGTCGGTTCCTTGAATCTACATAGCTTGTTTAGACCTAGGGTTTATAAAATCTTTCGAAATTATTATGATTTCAGCTGCTATATAATCCATAGTCTAAATATCTGTTTTTCTTCGAAAGTTTGCTTAAATCCTAGTATGAAACTCAGAACCTTAGTTTGTGTAGATTCGCCTAGTTCATGAATTACACTTTCTAGGTCAGTTAAACAGATAAACGTGCTCGAGTTTTTGGATGTTACATTATCAGTATATAAATGTTGCATTCTCAGTTAGCACCAAGTTGGACTAGGGTTTAGCGTACCCTCATAGTCCCAGAACTACGTAACCCTGTAGGATATCCCCTCTATTGGGCATCAGATTTAGTGATCACATCAGTCATGCCTTTATACCCTTGGAAAGGTATTTTGGGTCCTCTCAATGGGGAGTATGCATCGGACTCCACGTTTAGCTCCCACAGTAAGACTCTTAGTGCATTTAACTAGGTTTTCAATATATATACTTCAACATGTTATTTTTCATGAATAGTACTTAGTCATTGCATTCAGCTTCTTCATTCAGTTATGTTTCAGTATATACATTTTACTCAGTTTATGTCATTGCTCAATTATGGTTTGTTCATTGTATATGTATTTGGTCAGCTTAGTATCTATATCCTACATGCTCAGTACATTCTAAGCATTAGTGCATACTTTGCGCTACATCCTTTCATGATGTAGGTTAAGGTACTCAGCATTCATATCACGCTTAGATCGATTCTTGGTCCGTATTTAAACACCTTCAGTGGTGAGTCCTCATACTTTGAGGACAATAGCTATGCTTTCATTTTAGTCTTTACTTTCAATTTTTAGTTTTGTTAAAGTTAGTTGAGGCACATGTCCCAACAACTCAACTTAGTTAGAGGCTTTTCAGACATGGTAGTAGAATCAACTTGAATTATTAAGTTCATATTTTAGTTATCTGTTGTTTTAGCTTACACATAATACTTCTTTATTCAGCTGTTTTAGTATACTTATGATATGCCAGCTTCATATTAGCTTGGGGTCACTCGTGATCCTAGGTCCCGTGTTACGTAAAGGGGTAGCCTCGGGGTCTGACAAACTTTGTATTAGAGCATTAGGTTCAAGGGTCATAGGATGTCTGAAGGCCACACTAAGTAAAATCTCTTTCATGGGTGTGAAGTCCACCATATCTTATTAGAGGGAGGCTACAAGTGTTTTAGGAAAAACTTCATTTTCTTGATATTTCTATCATCCGTGGGTATGATTTCCTTTTGAATCGATCGTTATGCATTTCAGATCATTCTTCCTCGTAGATCTTATGCATGTAACGCTAATGCACGCAATGCTAACGTTGTTCCTCTAGTCCAGAATTATGAGGTTAGGAATGTAGAAATTTTGGAATACGATCCAACTCTCAGCTTAGAGTGTGGCTAGTCAAAACAATCAGTAGGCCCTAGTTCCTACAAAAACTAATATTGGATCAGCTGCAGCTAGGGTTCGAGATTTTGTTTGGAAGAATCTACTAGAATTTCTAGGGTCGAAGGTTGGTGAGGACCCACTAAACTTTATTGATGAAGTTAAGAAGATTCTTGGGGTAATGCTAGTGACTGGTACTGAGAGTGTTGAGTTAGCATCCTATCAACTTAGTGCATTTGACCAGGTTTTTAGTATATACTTCAACATTCAGTTCAGCATGTGATTTTTTATGATTAGTACTTCGCCATTGCATTCAACTTTGCTTTTCAGTAATGTTTAAGTATTTACATTTCATTCTGTTTATGTCATTGCTCAGTTATGCTTTGTTTAGTCTATATGTATTTTTTCAGCTTAGTATCTATATCCTCCATGCTTAGTAGATTCCATGTAGTTATGCTTACTCTACTCTACATCATTTCATGATCTAGGTTCAGGTATCCACTAAAGTTGTGCTAGCAACGTTTGCACAACTCCCTCTATACATGATCAAGGAACACACAATAACTTTGATGAGGCATTTGGAGTGGAAAATATTCTCTCTTTGACTTAGATCATCCATGGCCTTGCTAATAATTACTCGCGTCACCACGTACATGGGTACGGTAAACTCTTCTTCTTAAGGCCAAGCTTCTTCAATTGGAACCTTCCTCATCAAACCATTTGGAACGACAACATCTTTTCCCTAACGTCGATCTTATTCCTCCTCTTCATCACCTTAAAATTCACCTACTTCTTGGGTTTCTTCTTCACAACCCTTTTCTTGATCAACCTCTTCACTAAGATACAATTCCCTTCCTTGAACTAAAACATTAAACCAATTGGAGCATTCTCGCATCTTATGACCCTATCCTCTACACTTGTGACATTGTAGGCCATTATGAAATTTGGTTGGGTCCTTATTACCTTCTTCTCTTGGTGGGTACCTTGGAGTGTTTCCTTTAAAGGGCTTCTTCTCATAAGGCTTCTTGAATCCTTATTTTTGTTCCAACCCAAAGATGTTTGAGCCCCCCCCCCCTGTTCTTACTCCATGAATTTGAAGATGAAATACCCATGAACATAGGTACTTTCTCTTGTTTGAGTTCCAGCTTACATCATTGGCCTCTTTGAAGATATAATTGAACCTAGCAAACATGAGAATAGTCATCTTGGAAGATATCTCCTTGTTCAATCCTACCTTGAAACAAATGATGGCATGCTCTTAATTCTCGGCGTATTCTAACTTCAAGGCCAAATTTTGGAACTCATCATAATATGCCACAACACTTTTTCTTCCTTTCCTCAAGTTGTGCAACTTTGCAAGTAACTCTTGGCGATACCTCTTCGGCACATACTTGACTCATATAAGGGCTTTTAATTCGGTCCACAGTGGAGGATAAGCATCTTGAAGTACTAGGTGGTACCTCTTTATGTATCCCGACCACGTAATAAAAAACACTTCTAATTAAGCAATGGCAGAACAACTCTTCTTGACCTCCGTCAAATCATTAACTTGGAAGATCCTTCCACAAAGTGACTCCCATTCTAGATAAGAATGGGGATTGAATTTCCTTTAGAAATGTGGGAGACTAGTCTCTTTATAGTTGATACCCACATATCGGCCTCCATTTCCACCTTGGTTGTTTTTCTAGTAGCCTCTATGGACTTCCCTTTGATATTGGTTACCATATTCTTCCCTCAATTCTTGACCATACTCTTGATTTGCATAAGCTTCCGTTTGCTCTCCACCTTGAGATTAGTTCCCATATTGTCTCCTTCCATGTGGTACCGGACCAAATCTACGTCATCACCTTCTATACCTCATTTGACCTCTTGGTCGATTCCTTGGAGATGCATTCCATGGCACTTCTTCACCTTCACCTTCATATCCCGATTGGTACTCATCATCCTTCACCTCTATTACTGGAATTGGTTGGGTTTGTGGCATTTGGTAGGGTGGATTTTAGTTAAGTGATGCTTGGTAAGGTCGTCTTTGGTTTGGTTGGCTTCTTGATAGAGTGGGAATTGGAATAGTCGATTGGTATTTTGGACATTGGAACCGAAACTGATTGTTGTTGGGTTGAACGCTTGATGGAAGGCTCCGGGTGTGATAGTAGGAGAAATTGTGTGGTCGTGCCCACTTGTGGAAGCACAAAAGGCACCTTGTGGAGTGGAATTAGTAGAGTTAAGGAAAGAAAATGAATTTTTGGTCGCCAAATGCACTGCTTTCTTTGCAAAAGTTAAATTTCAGTTCGCCAACTTGAAGTTTAGATTGGCTAAATTTATAGAGTCTGAAGGCAAGTCAGCGATCTGGGTTACAGTTCGGCGATGCGCCGAGTGGACTTTGATGAGCAAAGTCGAGCTCATCGAAAGTTCCAGTACCTGCAGCTGAAGACCTCCGAATTTTGTGCTCTTGTGGTCCCCCCTGTACTTTGTCCTTTATTCCTTACCCCTTTTGGTAAATTTCCTTTTGTACTAACACTTATCCACTTTCTCTTTCCTTTCTTTTAGGATTAAAACAACTATTTCAAAGATTACTTCTTCTTGAAGAATTGAATGTTCTTCAAGAACACTATAAGCAAGATGTAGACCCAAAATAAAACCCTCAACGATTTAAGCTCGGAATTTCACATAATTTGAGATACAAGCTCCCCTTTATGTAGGAAACACACCCCAATACTTTTTAGCTTTCAATTCTTTGCCAAAACCTTCAAATTTCAAAACCCATTTGTACCTTCTTCAAGCTTCTTCACTCAACAATTGTGGAAACTCCAATAATACTTCAATCAATACCAAATCTCAGATTTAAACTTAATTAAGGATATGGGACAATAATCTAACTTTAGAAACAAAAAACAAGACTCAAATAAACAAAATATTTTTGGGGTTTTCTTCAAAAATGATTTGGACAAATTTCTATAAAAAAAAAACCAAGACTAGAGCTCTAATACCAATTGATGTATTTCTCACTACGAACTATAGATAAAATGCAGCTATTAAAGACAACAAGTAAAGATAGATATATAGAAACAAAAAGAGGAAACAAAAAGAAACTAAAAGGTATATTAAACCTTAAGACCTCAATTCATTAATCATACAATAAGCCCCTAACTCTTACGAAAACATCAATGGAATGAAATTCAGTTCGCAACTCACGTTTCTAAGCA
Source organism: Solanum stenotomum (assembly GCF_019186545.1). Classification (NCBI taxonomy): domain Eukaryota; kingdom Viridiplantae; phylum Streptophyta; class Magnoliopsida; order Solanales; family Solanaceae; genus Solanum; species Solanum stenotomum. Next base: position 19,486,007 of record NC_064288.1, read on the forward strand.
GAAATCAACACAACCATGTACCAAGCTCTCAACATTCATACAAGAGGTCAAATATCAATATTCAAAATAGTCTACCTTAAACAAGACCCCTAACAAGCTTTTTATAGTTTATTACATTAGAGGCCAAAAAGTGGCCCAAAAAGGATAAAGGGAGAGCTGGGTCGGGCTCACCTAATGGGCTTGGTGAGTCACAGACTTGTTCAGTGAGGTGACCTCTCCCTTGTAGCATTCTGTAAATTTGATGAGCTGGGGTCATCGCCCAAGGGCTCGCCTAATGCACTAGGCATGTCGCCGACTAGTTTGGCGATGTGACCCTTCCTTGACAGCATACTGTAACTTTCGGCGGTCTTGGGACCTCCCCCAACCCATTGGGCGATTCACCAAACGGCTCCTGATCGCCTAAAGTATGAGTTTCTTCAACTTTCTTCCCTTCACTTCCCCAAGCGGTCTCCCAAACATGGAACCATTTATTTTCCATCAATAGAAGCTCAAGGACCTCTAACCTCATGAACAAACCGTGCATTCTCTGAAGTTCTCGAGCTTGAGTTGGATTGAATGGCCTTGGTACAATCTGAATTGCATAATTAAACACCTCTATGTAAAAAAAGAGAAAAAGAAAATAAAAAGAATGAAAAAGGGAAGAGGTTGTGAAATAAACTTTGCAAAATGCGTAAAAGAAGTGGGGTATCCAATGAGCATTGGTTAAATTAAAATTGGGTGGATTGTAAACATCATGTAGTGTGAAAGAGAAGGAGAAAAAAGTGAAATGCAGACAATCTTCATGAATGTAGAAGTCACTAAATGAAAATGATCACACCTTTAAACTCATCCACGTCACAACCCTTGAAAGACCTTTGTGATCTTGAGCGAGCTGAAAACAATGCTGGTTGGAAAATAAGGGTAAGCCTATGGGTAGATTTATGCATGTGTCTGTCTTTGGCAGTGTGAGAGTTGTTTCAGAGCTTGATATTTTAAATTGTTGATGAATATTGTGTGAAAATGGAATCATTCTTGGTGTGAGGGCATTTGAAGACTTTCGTTGAGCTTGAATTTGCATTTGAAGCAAGCATTGTGAGCTTGAAGTCTATTTAATGATAGTTAGTCACAGTTTGAAACTTAGAGTGCACAATTGATCATTATATGTGTAGTTTGATCCTCTTTTGTGCATTTGTTTTGAGTCTTGAGTAGCATTCTTTGTAGACATACTTATTAAACTGATTGATCTTGTGTTTTACTTGAGAACAAGAAAAAGTTTAAGTTTGGGGTGTTGATGAGTCTGGGATTTCGACTCATTTAGGGCTTGTTATTCTTACAATTAGTGTCGTCGATGCCTATTTTATGCTCTAAATTGATATTTTAATGTTAATTTGCAGATATAAAGGCAAAAGAGCAAGACAAGGAAAATATAGAGGAAGAAGGAGTGAAAAAGATTGATAAGACGGAAAATGGTAAAATCTGAGAATCGTTGAAGCCACTCACCGAGTAGCACTTCTGCTAGCCTAATTTTCTAGACTGCCAGCCCTGGGGAAAAGCAACCTTGGCGATGGATTTGGACCTTTGGCGAACTGCCGAACGGATCTGCGACACAAACTTAGATCGCCTAAAGTTACAGGGTTTGAAAGATGACGAGTTAAGGCCAATCAGCGATGGAAAGGAGCCACTGGTGGATCGCCGACTTAGTCAGGGATGCTCGATTAACTACACCGAGTGACCTTGAAGGCCAAAATTTGAAAACGAATAAATGTTTTTCAAAGAGAGAAAAAAGAATTCTGAATAGGATGAGTAAATCCTTAGATTGTGGAACTTTGAGTTTTCGTCTTGAACATTACTTTCTTAGTTTTAGAAGTTTTCTAGTAGATTTCGAGTTGGATTTTTGATATTAAGCATTTTGGATCCTTGTAATGATGTGGATTGCAATACCCAGATAATGGAGAATGTATTTGGCATTGATTTCTTACGTTTCATGATGTGTAGCTAAAACGCCAATTCTTGGGGGAGTGATCATGTGATTATTTACTCTAATTAGTGTAACATCCGACAATTTAAAATGAATATGAAGAAGCTTGAAATTGGAAGTAGTCATTTTTGGAAAAAAAATTCAAAATCTGGAAATTCGGCCAAGTGTGGAAATCAGTGAGTTTTTGGCCAACTTTGAGCAGTCATAACTCCTAGGTCAGGATGATCCAGGAGTAGTTCTAGTTACGTTTGGAAAGCCCTTGGAATGATCTTTCCAATGCCACCGAGTTTGCTCGATTTCGAGTTCGTATGAGCGAGTTATGCCCTTTGAAAGTTGGGCAGTTGGCAGGGAGTCCGTCCGGAAATTTAAGGGCATTTTGGTCTTTTCACAAACCATTTCTTTTGAGGTTATATTGTTGTGTTAGGCTGATTGTTGATCATTTTTGTTCCATTTTAAAAGAGTAAGAGTTAGGGTTCTTGAGTGAAGAAGAGAAGAAGAGAGAAAGAAGAGAAAAAGAAGAAGAAGTGGGAGCTAGGGTTGTGGATGCAAGACGTTTTCTTCATCAAATTTCTCGGGGAATCTTAGTAAAAGTATGGGAGTTCTTTATCTAGGGCAAGCTATCACCCTAGAGCCAATTTCAAATGGTTTTCAACTTTTCCAAAGTTTGTGAAAAAGCCTAATTTCTACTCAAACTCATGGGTTCTTGCATGAAACGATTTCAAATGATAAGTTATGATATTATTGATGTTTATTTGATGTTTTAAGATGAAAAACTCCATGAATCCTTGTATTCTACAAAACCCTAAAATGTGTTTATGAAGTGGGTCTATTTCTATAAATTCAAAGTTGATGAAATTATGTGTAAAGTGAATTGTATTGATATCTCTTGTGTTGTTTAATGTTTATTCATGATTAATTGTTGATAATGGGTGATTTAAGGGTGGTAAGCCTTATGAGTGAAGTATTGGTGATTGCTTGGATTTTTGGTGATTTTGGCTATGGCTTTGAAT
>NC_064288.1:19490015-19606748 GCF_019186545.1 Solanum stenotomum
TTCCCTAAGTCTAACGACTATTATGTGAAAGTCCCCTTATGTGCTTGAATGTCTCCAAAAATGGTTTCTTAAAGAATGTTGGTCTATTGATGTTATGTTGTAAAGGAAATGTCCTTATCTAAGGTAATCTTGAGGAACACTTAAGTGTGCTTGAAGAGGTTGTATGGGCGGTCACTTCTTGTCTTACTCAAGTATGTCTTAAGGTTATATTAGGTAGAGGTCCTATGGTAATGAAATGACATGTGTTCCTTTAAAGTTAAGCATGGGTTGTATATGAATATATGTTGAGGATGTATACGGTTGGCTATGGTTTTATATGTGAACATTGACTTAGTATGTTATATTGTACTGGTAAATTTCCTTATATATGGTAACCCTTAGGAACACTTAGGTGTATATGAACAGATTGTATGGGCGGCCACTTCATGTTTCACTTAAGTGTGGCTTTGGGTAACTTGAGATAGAGGTCAAAAAATGATGAAAAGGCTTACTTGTCAATTATGTTCATGTATTGTACATTGGTACTAGTTGTGCATGATGACTTGTGATATGAAGCATGATAAGTGGTAAGTTCACATTTGGAGGCCTTAGGATGATGCTTTAGTGTGGATGGTGGTATGGGACGCTATCCATACATTGCACAAAGTGTTGTCCAAGGGTTGCTTGAGGTGGATGGTTTAAGGTGAAGGAATGGGTTATGTGTGGAGTATGTGCTAAAGTGGTTAATGACTTGTATGTTGGTTATGGTTGGATATTGTGACTCTTATACTTGTATTTTTTTTCATGAAGTTTTACCAAATGGCATAAAAGCATGTTTCTCCAATAAACGTCCCTTTTAGCATGTTTTTGCATTGCTTCCATACTTAGTACTTAATTGTGCTAACCCCTTTCTTTCCCTTTTTGGACTAAAGTGTAGGGATTTGGAGATGATGACATGTCATGGCTATTAGATAGGTTTCTAAGTGTTGAAGATGAAGACTTGGTGAGTCCTCATATATTCGAGGACAATACCCTATATGTTCTTTTATGTCTTTTTAGTATTGTTTAAGTTGTGTATGGGATTGGTCCCAAATTTTGTACTTTAAAGTATTAGATGGTTTTGAGACATCTTGTATAATGTCTAGAAAGTCTTCCGCTTGCTATTGTTTTTTTCTAATGAAATGTTTTACTGGTAAAGAAAGTTTTTAATTCCTTATGATTTTAGTGTCTATGCGATGAATGAATGCTAAGAGGCTTGTATTAGACCTCTTCGAGGTCGAGTACGCCGGTTACGACTAGGGGGTGATCCTGGGTCGTGACAATTAGCTTATGGGTATTGTTGTTTACTAAATTAAATGTTGATTGGAAGTGGGTTTAATTGATAGTTGTGTATTTACCCAAGAAATGTAGTTGCAAATGCAGTTCTAAGTTAGTGTTCTGGGGTTGCTTGAGAAAGAGGTTTTAGAACTAAGTTTTTCGATTGATTATCGTAGTGATTGGGTTGTTGTGGGTTCAGCTCGATAGAGTGAATCTTAACTCGATCCTACCTATCTAGCTCGAGAGATTAGATAACATGAGGTATTGGGCTGGTTATATTGTTACCTTTGTCGAGGTTCGAGATAACTCACTTGAATCATAATAGTTGTTCGACAGAAAGCTATTGCATCTATAGTTTACAGTACCCACTAAGATTCAACAATTGTTAGTAAATTACAATTACCTATAACGTGAAATTAGCCTTTAATTGATCACATCCCCAAGTATCCCATATATACTTTATTACTCCCCTATTTTCTATAGTTGTTAATTTAGAAACCTTAATTCCCCATTTTACACTTGTTGTCAACCCCTTTGATTTAATAGCATGATTTCTGTAACACCTCAAAACTTATCTGGCCAGAACAACAAAAAAATAGGTAAATCACAATAGGGTTCACTGAACGTGAAAGGAACCACGATCCGTCGACCTGTTTGTGGTTCACACCCTGCCCCAAAGTTGTGGACCACGGAGCCCTTCTTGGGCCATGGATAACATCAGGGTTCCAAGATTTAAGTCTCCATTAAAGGAATTCAAGCTAGTGTTCTTCAGTCCAGATATATGAGATTTCATCAATAGGTATCTTTTCACCTTCGATTATGAAAAGAACCGTCACTTCATGAACTTTATGATTTCTACAAACCTAGGGTTTCTAGGATCTTAATGGACTTTTGATGAATTCATGTTCTTCTTCATGATTAGTCTTCAATTGCTTGATTTTAACTATATATTCATATTTGCAATAGTATTTTCATGAATCCATGTCATACAATTATTTCCAAACTCCCGAAACATCACAAACTCACGAATTTCCTCTAAGTTATACGGAAAGGGTTCTACAGTTTGTAGATGGAATCAAGGACTGTAGATGCCCCTCGTGGATAACTTACAAAAGAAATTTAATGAGGGTCATTTCGGTGCCATTCTTTTAATCCCCATACTATATCATTTTGGACTATTTTAAGTGGGATGAAGTGAGTCTTATTAGCCTAGACCTTCTCAACACTCGGATCGACCCAAAATTTCATTGAGTGTTCTAAGCAAGAACCAGGGTTGCAAGCTTCGAGTCTCCATTAAAGGAATTCAAGATAGTGTTCTTCAGTCCAGATATATGAGATTTAATTAATAGGTATCTTTTCCCCTTCGATTCGGAAAAGTAGCCCCACTTCCTCAACTTTATGATTTCTACAAACCTAGGGTTTCTAGGATCTTAATGGACTCTTGATGAATTCATGTTCTTCTTCATGATTAGTCGTCAATTGCATGATTTTAACTGTATACTAATATTTTCAATTGTATTTTCATAACTCCATGTCATACAATTATTTTCACGATTTAAAATTATGTTATTTTAGCTGCATGCACAGATTATCAGTTCATCATAATTTAGATGTTTTATGATAAAGTATATTTCATATTATACTTATGAATTTCCCAACTGCACCCTTAAACTTATTAAAATACAAAATGTTACGCACCTTTGACCATTGACCAAACACATGTGGCATTAATATTGCTGACTTTCAATAATACGTGATTACATGCGTTTTTAAGTGAGTGAATCTATATTTTATATTAACAAACATTAAATTAAAAAAAAATGAAAAACGCCCAAAACAAAAAAGAATAAGAAGTCATTTTCCTCAATGTCTTCAAGCCCCCCCCCCACATACCCCAACCAAATATCTTCTTCCAATTCCAGTCCTCTCTGTCTTCTTTGGATCCACCCACCATATTCATCCTCCACTTCTTGTGAACTCCCATGTGATGAGTCAAGGATTTCGACTTATTTAGGGCTTGTTAGTCATAGATTAGGGTCCTCAATGCCTATTTACTGATCTAAACTGGTGTTCTTATGTTAATTTGCAGATATTAAGGCAAAAGAGAAAGTCAAGTAAATACCGGGCAAAATGGAGAAAAAAAAGATGAAAAAGGCAGAAGAAAGTAAAATCTGAGAATCACCAAAGCCACTAGGCGACTCGCTGAGTGGCACTTTACCTCGCCTAATTTTTTAGATTGCCAGCCCCAGGGAGAAGTGAACTTGGCAATTGATTTGGACCTTCGCCGAATCGCCGAACTGATTGGCGACACAGACTTGGATCACCAAAGTTACAGGGTCTGAATGATAAAAAGTCCTGGCAAACTTGTGATGGAAAGAAGCCATTGGCGCATCGCCGACTTGGTCGGTGATGCTCGACTAACTCCGCCAAGTGACCCTGAAGGCCAAAATCTGAAAACGTATAAATTGTTTTTCAAATAGAGAAAAAAGAATTCCGAATAGGCTGAGCAAATCATGAGATTGTGGAACTTTGAGTTTTCGTCTTGAACATTATTTTTCTTTGTTTTAGGAGTTTTCTAGTAGATTTCGAGTTGGGTTTTTTGAATTAAGCATTTTGGATCATTGTAAAGACGTGGATTTCAATACCTAGATTATGGAGAACTTAATTGGTATTAATTTATTACTTTTATGATGTATGGCTTAAACCGTCATTCTTGGGGGTGTGATCATGTCATTATTTGCTTTAATTAACTTATGGGTATTCTTATTTACTGATTAAAATGCTGATTTGAAGTGGGTTTAATTGATAACTATTTATTAACCCATGAATTGTACCTTCAAATGCAGTTCTAACTCAGTGTTGTGGGCTTGCTTGAGAAAGAGGTTTTTGAATTAAGGTTTTCGATTGATGATTGTAGTGATTGGTTTATAGTAGGTTCCGCTCGAGAGAGTAAATCTTAACTCGATCCTACCTATCAAGCTCGAGAGAGTAGATAAATTGAGGTTTGCGATACTTATAGTGTTACACTTGTAGAGGTTCTAGAGAACTCGCTTGAATCATAATAGTTGTTCGAGAGAATGCTATTGCATCTATAGTTTAGCATACCCACTAAGATTAAACAATTGTTAGTAAATTATAATTACCCATATAGCGAAATAAACCTTTAATCGATCACATCCCCAAGTAACCCTTATCTACTTGATTACTCCCTATTTTCTATAGTTGTTAATCAACTAACCTTAACCCCCCATTTGTCACTTGTTGTCAACCCCTTTTATTTAATTACATGATTTTGATAATTTCTACTGTTACAATCGTTTATAACATGCCTTTCACTTCGTAACTGCATTCGAACTTATATCACTCCATGTGGATCGACCTCGACTCTTTCATGGGTTTAAACTAGATTGTGATAACCTACACCTAGTATTGGATGAGGTGTAGTTGAGCATTTATCAAAAATGGTGCGGTTGGCGGGGAATGATGTTTAGAATTCTCTTATGGAAGGATAACTGTTATCTAATCTTTTTTGTAGTTGAATCGACTTACTTTTTTTGTGTTTGTTGTTGGCTGTTTGTGAACACGTGACGAGATGAGTGAGAATGGAAGTAACGTTAGCCAACTTGGCCACCAAGGTGGCATCGGTAACATCAACGATGTAAATGACATTCAAGTTGGTGGTGTAGGTGCTATCTGGTTTCCTCCAGTTATGGGGAATGTTGTATTCCATGTGACTAGAACTATGTTGCAACTCTTGAAAATGAAATGACGATTCAGAGGACTAGCTCATAAGGATCCCCATGATCATATTCGAAACTTTGAGGACGTATGTGGTCAGTTCTCATTCAAAAACATCTCACAAGAGTCTGTCCGGCTCTGGTTGTTTCCTTTCTCCTTGATGTGACAAGCAACCAAATGGTTAGTTGATCTATCGGCAGACTTAATTATGTATTGGGAAGAGGTGATTGAGGCATTTTATGTACAATTTTTCCTTTCTGGGAGGATGATGGTATTTAGAGATAATATTCAGGGTTTTAACATTTAAATGGTGAGCCAATCCATGAAACGTGTCTCATATTTCAAAACTTGTTGCTTCAATGTCCAACTCATGGATTTCCAAACAACGTGTTGTTACAACACTTCTACCAGAGTCTAGACTCGGTGAATAAATATTTGGCTGATCAACTTGTACGAGAAGGAATTATGCAGCAACCTTTTGAGAGAGCGTCAATTCTCCTTGATAGGATGACAAAGATAAACCGAGCTTGGTATACTTGGGAGGATCAAGTTTCTCCTTTGACTTTTAGGTTGACAAAGGAGCAGATAAAAAAAGGACCAAGAGCGAGACCAAAACATGGCCAAAATGATGATCCAATTGCATCTTTTGTTGAAGGATGCAATGGGTAGCGAGTCTATAGCTATGAATGTTGTTGGTGTTAGTGGAGTGAACCCCGATGATACACACTTTGAGGCTCTATATAATGGCGAAGTGAGTTTTCTTGTAGATCAAGAAGAAGGTTTCCACCTGAACTATCCAAGGCCGGGAGGGAATCAAGGTTCAAATTGAGAGCGTGATGACGGTTGGAGAGACCGTGATAGGGAATGGCGTGACTGTGGGACTAACCGAAAGGAACAGGATGGTGACAAAGAGAGATATGTTCCTCTCCATGAGCGTCACAAACAAAAGGAGCAAAGGGCTAACCTAGAAAACTTTCGGACTGAGGATATGCTTGAACATTTTCTCAATACAGTGGAAGGGTTGGACTAGGTGCTTAAACAAATGAAGGAGGACGTCTCAACGCTAAATTAAATGGTTACTTCTTACTTGATGTCCATTAAACAGCTGGAAATACAAATGGATCAAATCTCAATCATTTGAATCCAAGGACAAAAGGGGGACTAGCGAGTGACACCATGGTCAATCCTAAGAATGAATCTTGAATGAGTATCCTCGTCGTTCCACGATGTTAAATAAGGCACTTCTTGGAAGGCAACCCAAGTTCTTATGTTTTTAAGAAAATGAGCAATTAGGCAAGCCCAGGAATCGGTCGATGACTCACCAAACAGGTCGGCGAGCTCAATCAGGATCACCGTTTGAACCCCTTAGCTAGCTAGAGGTTCTGTAAAACTTGGCAGGCCAATGTAACACTCAGTGCAACGCAGAGTGGGTCGACGACATAAGAGACCTTGCCAATTAGCGGGTGAACTGAATGATCACAAAGGGTTGGTCAATTTTTAAATTAAAAAATCCTCCCTTTTTTCTTACCTTTCGACTTCTATACTTTCACAACCGCACATTTTCATATTTCCATACTAGTTTTTCTTGATTTTTGTGTGGATGGATAACTTAGGTGAGGATATTTGGATTCTTTGCTTTCCTAGCTTTTCAAATCTTCTGCATCTGAGGTTGGTTATCCGAACCCAGTCATTATATTTTGGTAAACTTGATGCATGAGCGTTGATTAATTGCTCTCATTGCGTAATTGAGATTTGTTGAATGTGTGATGATAATGCTTGCTTGTATCTTGTTTCATTTGATGTTAATTGGTTTCAAATTATGAAATTCCGTGTTTTAGCATGTTAAATTTTGTGTATTGTGTTGGCTTATTTGTTGAGTCTAGTAGGGGTAAAGTTTAAGTAACCCCGTGGGTGTCAATTGTTTTATTTTTCCCAATGATAGAGTTTTTGACGTCATTCTTAAGGGAAAAAGATGTCGATTGGCCAATTTTATCAAAATCAGGGGAAGTCTGAGTACCCCGTGGGAATGGGTAGCATGTGTCTGAGCCTAATTGCATGTAATAATGGGTTCATTTTGTTTTCATGGGTTGTGGTAAGATTTTGAAGAACGGGGTAAAAATATGGCTGGTTGGACTATTCGGTGAGCTGGGTGTGATTTTGTTTGCAAGATTGGCTAGACCAAAGGTTGTGGGAAGAAATCAACTCCCCCAAAACTGGGCTAGGTGAATAGTCATCCTGGGCCACGGTATCCAAACCTGCTCAAAATGGGTGAAAGGGGATAGGAGTGGATAGGAGCTCCAACAGTGAGGGCATTGATGCCACTCACCTCAGCACATCTAGTAGTAAGGATCACTCTGGTAATAGCTATCCGACCTACATTTCTAAGCCAGAAGATGATCAACTCCTACAGTCTAGGAAAGCGGAGCTACACTCCAAGGTAATGAATGATCCAGCTTGGATGTCGGTGCCTCCTACGCCTTCTCCACCTCCATCTCAAGAAGTAGTGCAGGCTTCCCCATTAGCTTAGGTTCCTCCACCCAAGTCACTCAACATATTAAAGGCAAGGGATTTGAGGACCATTTTAGAAGATAAGAGGTTGTCTATTGACGGTGTGGTAGATCGGTACACAGAAGTGTGAAGCGCCTTAAAGTTCCACAAGTTTGAGATATTGATGAAGACCTGAGGCTCTTACATTTCAACTTGGGTCTGGGAGTTCTATTATGCATATGGGGAATTGGTACCAAAGGGGAGAAAGAAGGCTAGCACATTTAAACGGGTTGATCATATGGTACTGCAGGGCCAAAAGGTCAAGTGTAGCAACTCGGATATTAATGAGAAACATAGGTCCACGATGAACTTCATGCACTGCTAGATTGACAAAATCAAAAAGAATGCCCACGATGATTTAAAGGGTTAGCTAGCACTTCTGATTTCTGATGTGACATCGAGATGGATTGAGGCCAGTGTATTGATTGAAAAGAAAGACCCGAACGTGGATGCCAGATACTGGTTCGGGATTATTAGTAGTAATATTATGCCGTCGCAGAATGAGTCGATCCTCCGATATCCTAAGGCTGCGTGTTTGGGTTGATTCATGGATAGGGAGAAGCTGAATTTAGGTCTGCTCGTGGATCAAGAGATAGATATGAGGGCCAAGCTGAGGCAGACTTTTCTTTCCTTATCGGTGTTGGTTATTGAGTTATGTAGGTGGGCCCGTATTCCAATGATGGAGAAGAAAGATGTGGAAGTGACTTCCATTTCATCTACTGACATCCGACAGATCGAATCTAATTACTTAAGGGATGAGCCTGCTAGGTTAGTTAAACAGATAAACATCCTCTATTTTTTGAATGTTACATTATCATTATATAGATGTTGCATTCTCAGTTAGCATGACAGTATTTTGAGCTATTCAGTATTTCAGTTACTTTTTAGTCATATACATATTCAATTCGGAGTAGACTTAGCACCGAGTTAGACTAGGTTCAGCGTACCCTCATAGTGTAGGATTATAAGTCCCCTCTGTTGGGCATCAGATTGAGTGATCACGCCAGTCATGCCTTTATAACCCTGGCAACGTATATTGGGTCCTCTTTATGGGGCGTATACATCGGACTCCACATTTAGTTGATGTGGTTTTATGTCGGTTTAATAGTAGTTTCCACAGTCATACTCTTAGTGCATTTGACCAGGTTCTTAGTATATACTTCAACATTCAGTTCAACATGTGATTTTTCATGATTAGTACGTGGTCATTGCATTCAACTTTGCTATTCAGTAATGTTTAAGTATTTATATTTCACTCTATTTATGTGATTGCCCAGTTATGCTTTGTTTAATTTATATGAATATTTTCAACTTAGTATATGTATCCTGCATGCTTAGTACATTCCACGTACTGACGCTTACTCTACTCTACATCCTTTCATGATCTAGGTTTAGGTACTCAACATCTAGATCACGCTTAGATCGATTCTCGGTCCGTATTTCTGCAGCTTTAGTAGTGAGTCCTCTTACATCGAGGACAATAGACATGCTTTTATTTTAGTAATTACTTTCAGTTTTCAATTTTGTTAGAGTTTGTTTGGGGGCATGGCCCAACAACTCAACTCAGTTAGAGGCTTTTCAAACATAGTAGTAGAATCAGCTTGAATTGTTAAGTTCATCTTTTACTTATCTCTTGTTTTAGCTTCTGTATAGTATCTCTTTATTCAGTTATTTTTTTATACTTATGATATGTCAACTTCAGGGTTAGCTAGGGGTCACTCGTGATACAAGGTCCCGTGTTATGTCTAGGGGGTAGCCTCAGGGCGTGTAATGATAGGGTCACATAGGATGAAAGACATATTTATGATCATCCAGCACAAGTGAATATTTTTTGGTTCTTCCCTCATGTTTTGTTCAATTATTATATTGCAAAGGTCTTCCAAGTAGTACATGACAACCTTGCATTGGGACTACATCACATAGAATCTCATCTTCATCCTTCCTAATTTTATACATGATCAACACTTATCGATGAATGCTCAATTATCCACACTCACTCAACCATTGAAGCTCGTAAGATGTAGCATGCTTAGTGGTAGGAAGTTTCAAGAATTCCACTAAAGTTGTGCTAGCAACGTTTGCACCACTCCCACTATCAATGATCAAGGAACACATATTATCTTTGATGAGGCATTTGGAGTGGAAAAGGTTCTCTCTTTGACTTGGATCATCCATGGCCTTAGTAATAATCACTCACGTCACCACATACATGGGTACGGTAAACTCTTCTTCTTAAGGCGAAGCTTCTTCAATTGGAACCTTCCTCATCAAACCATTTGGAACGACAACATCTTTTCCCTCACGTGGATCTTGTTCCTCCTCTTCATCACCTTCAAATTCACCTTCTTCTTGGGTTTCTTCTTCGCAACCCTCTTCTTGATCAACCTCTTCACTAAGATACAATTCCCCTCCTTGAACTAAAACATTCAACTGATTGGAGCATTCTCGCATCATATGACCCTATCCCCTAGACTTGTGACATTAGATGCCTTTATGAAATTTGGTTGGGTCCTTATTACCTTCTTCTCTTGGTGGGTACCTTGGAGTGTTTCCTTCAAAGGGCTTCTTCTCATAAGGCTTCTTGAATCCTTATTTTTGATCCAACCCAAAGATGTTTGAGCTCCCCCCCCCCCCTTAATCTTAGTCAATAAATTTGAAGATGAAATACCCTTGTACATAGGTAATTTCTCTTGTTTGAGTTCCAGCATTACTTCATTGGCCTGTTCGAAGATATAATTCAAGCTAGCAAACTTGAGAATAGTCATCTTTGAAGATATCTCCTTGTTCAATCCTACCTTAAAACAAATGATGGCATGCTCTTAATTCTCGGCGTATTCTAACTTCAAGGCCAAATTTTGGAACTCATCATAATAAGCCACAACACTTTTTCTTCCTTGCCTCAAGTTGTACAACGTTGCAAGTAACTCTTGGCGATACCTCTCCGGCACATATTTGGCTCTCATAAGGGCTTTGAATTCGGTCCATGGTGGAGGATGAGCATCTTGAGGTACTAGGTGGTACCTCTTTATGTATTCCCACCATGTAATAGCAAACCCTTCTAATTGAGCAATGGCAAAACAACACTTCTTGACCTCCGTCAAATCATTAACTTGGAAGATCATTCCACAAAGTGACTCCCATTCAAGATAAAAATGGGGATTGCATTTCCTTTAGAAATGTGGGAGACTAGTCTCTTTATAGTTGATACCCACATATCGGCCTCTATTTCCACCTTGGTTGTTGTTCTAGTAGCCTCTATGGACTTCCCTTTGATATTGGTTACCATGTTCTTCCCTCAATTCTTGACCATACTCTTGATTTGCATAAGCTTCCATTTGCTCTCCACCTTGAGGTTAGTTCCCACTTGTGGAAGCACAAAAATCACCTTGTGGAGTGGATTTAGTAGAGTTAATTCGACCCTCCATATTGTTCATTCTATCATCCATCCTCGACACACTCTCTTTCATGGTGGCCATTTGCCCTTCCATGTTCTCTATTTTCCATCCCATATTTGTAATTGCCTCCATTATAGATTCCAAGGTAACCTCTCCCGTTGGTGGTTGGGTTTCACTTCCAGTTCCCATGATACCTACAGTAAGACAGCTGACCAAAAATAATAAACAACATTAGTGTTAGTAAAATGAACTCACAATCACTCGTGTTTACACACCTTTGATTGCCTCTCAAATTGGCTCGGCTAAAATTGAATATTGCTTATACTCAGTTGATCACGAAGTGTCAATTTATACTCTTGGCTGGAATGGATTCTTGTTTCAAGAAGGACGGACGACTCGATAAAGCAAAGCGGACTATGAAAAAAATATGAAAAAGAAGTGGTACTAACAAAGAAGAGAATTCAAGAACCAATAATCAACAAGTAGATCAATTACCAGTTGACTATTAGCTTAGGAATCTTGAGAACGATTGAGAATCAAAAAATGGAAACAAAGGAATTAGAACCTGAGATTAAGGGAAGAAAATGAATTTCTGATTGCCAAATGCACTGTTTTCTTTGCAAAAGTTGAAGTTCAGCTCGCCATCTTGAAGTTTAGCTCACCAAAATTTATAGACTCTGAAGGCAAGTCAGCGATCTGGGTTACAGTTCGGCGATGCACCGAGTGGACTTAGGCAAGCAAAGTCGAGCTCGCCAAAGTTCCAGTACATGTACCGCAAGACCTCCAAATTTTGTGCTCTTGTGGTCCCCCCTGCACTTTGTCCTTTATTCCTTACCCCTTTTGGTAAATTCCCTTTTGTACTAACACTTATCCACTTTCTCTTTCCTTTCTTTTAGGATTAAAACAACTATTTCAAAGATTCCTTCTTCTTGAAGAATTGAATGTTCTTCAAGAACACTATAAACAAGATGAAGACCCAAAATAAAACCCTCAACAATTTAAGCTCGGAATTTCACATAATTTGACATACAAGCTCCCCTTAATGTTGGAAACACACCCCAATACTATTGAGCTTTCAATTCTTTGCCAAAACCTTGAGATTTGAAAACCCATTTGTACCTTCTTCAAGCTTCAACTCAACAATTGTGGAAACTCTAATAGTACTTCAATCAATACCAAATCTCAGATTTGAACTTAATTAATGCTATGGAACACTAATCTAACATTAGAAACAACAAACATGACTCAAATAATAAAAATATTTTTGGGGTTTTCTTCAAAAATGATTTTGACAATTTTCTGTAAAAAAAACCCAAGACTAGAATTGTAGGAACTATTCTAAGCTCAGCTCTAATACCAATTGATGTAATTCTCACTACGAACTATAGATAAAATGTAGATATTAAAGACAAGAAGTAAAGATAGATAGATAGAAACAGAAAAAGGAAACAAAAAGAAAATAAAAGGTATATTAAACCTTAAGACCTCAATTCGTTAATCATACAATAAGCCCTATTATGAAGACATCAAGAGAATGGAATTCACTTCACAACCCACTTTTCTAAGAAAATATCAACTCAACCATGTGCCAAGTTCTCAACACTCATACAAGAGTTCAAATATCAATATTTAAAATAGTCTACCTAAAACAAGACCCCTAACAAGTTATTTATAGTTTATTACTTAAGAGGCCAAAAAGTTGCCCAAAAAGGATAAAGGGTGAGCTGGGTCGGGCTCACCTAATGGGCTCGGTGAGTCGCAGACTCGTTCAGTGAGGTGACCTCTCCCTTGGAGCATTTTGTAAATTCGATGAGCTGGGCTCATCGCCCTAGAGCTCGCCTAATGGACTAGGTGTGTCGCTGAATTGTTTGGCGATGTGGCCCTTCCTTGGCAGCATACTATAACTTTCGACGGTCTTGGGACCTCGCCCAACCCATTGGGCGACTCGCCAAACGGCTCCTGATAGTATCAGTTTCTTCCACTTTCTTCTCTTCACTTTCCCAAGAGATCTTCCAAATATAGAACCACTTCTTTGCCATCAATAGAAGCTCAAAGACCTCTAACCTCATGAACAAACCTTGCATTCTCTGAAGTTCTTGAGCTTGACTTCGATTGAATGACCTTGGTACAATCCGAATTGCATTATTAAACCCCCTCCATGTAAAAAAAGAGAGAAAGAAAAGAAAAAGGTGAAAATGGAAAAAGAATGAAAAGGGGAAGAGGTTGTGAAATAAACTTTGCAAATTGTGTAAAAGAAGTGGGGTATCCAATTAGCATTGTTCAAATGAAAATATGGTGGATTGTGAACTTCATGTAGTGTGAAAGAGAAGGAGAAAAAAGTGAAATGTAGTCCAATCTTCATGAATGTAGAAATCACTAAATGAAAATGATCACACCTTTAAACTCAGCCCCGTCACAACCCTTGAAAGACCATTGTGATCTTGAGCAAGCTGAAAATAATTATGATTGGAAAATAAGGGTTAGCCTATGGGTAGATTCATGCATGTGTCTATCTTTGGCAATGTGAGAGTTGTTTCAGATCTTGATATTTTAAATTATTGATGAATATTGTGTGAAAATGGAATCATTCTTGGTGTGAGGGCATTTGAAGACTTTCGTTAAGCTTGAATTTGCATTTGAAGCAAGCATTGTGAGCTTGAAGTCTATTTGATGATTGTTAGTCACAGTTTGAAACTTGGAGTGCACAATTGAACATTATATGTGTAGTTTGATCCTCTTGTGTGCATTCATGTTGAGTCTTGAGTAGCATTCTTTGTAGACATCCTTATTGAACTGATTGATCTTGTGTTTTACTTGAGAACAAGAAAAAGTTTCAGGTTGAGGTGTTGATGAGTATGGAATTTTGTCTCATTTAGGGCTTGTTATTCATAGAATTAGTGTCCTCGATGCCTATTTTGTGCTCTAAAAAGATGTTTTAATGTTAATTTGCAGATATAAAGGCAAAAGAGCAAGGCAAGGAAAATATAGAGGAAAAAGGAGCGAAAAAGATTGATAAGGCTGAAGATGGTAAAATATGAGAATCGTTGAAGCCACTCGCCAACTCGACGAGTGGCACTTCTGCTCGCCTAATTTTCTAGACTGCCAGCCCTGGGGAGAAGCAACCTTTGCGATGGATTTGGATCTTCGGCAAACTGCTGAACGGATCGGCGACACAAACTTAGATCTCCTAAAGTTATAGGGTTTGAAGGATGATGAGTTAAGGCCAATAAGTGATGGAAAGGTGCCATTGGTGCATCACGGAGTTGGTCGGCGATGCTCGACTAACTCCGTCGAGTGACCCTGAAGGCCAAAATTTCAAAACGAATAAATGTTTTTCAAAGAGAGAAAAAAGAATTCTGAATAGGATGAGCAAATCCTTAGATTGTGGAACTTTGAGTTTTCATCTTGAACATTATTTTCTTAGTTTTAGGAGTTTTCTAGTAGATTTCGAGTTGGATTTTTGTTATTAAGCATTTTTGGATCCTTGTAAAGATGTGCATTGCAATACCCAGATTATGGAGAACGTAATTGGCATTTATTTCTTACTTTTCACGATGTGTGGCTAAATCCCCAATTCTTGGGGGTGTGATCATGTGATTATTTGCTCTAATTAGCTTATGGGTATTGTTGTTTACTAAATTAAATGTTGATTGGAAGTGGGTTTAATTGATAGTTGTGTATTTACCCATGAAATGTAGTTGCAAATGCAGTTCAAAGTTAGTGTTATGGGCTTTCTTGAAAAAGAGGTTTTAGAACTAAGTTTTTCGATTGACTATCGTACTGATTGGGTTGTTGTAGGTTCAGCTCAAGAGAGTGAATCTTAAATCGATCCTACCTATCTAGCTTCAGAGATTATATAAAATGAGGTATTGGGCTGCTAATATTGTTACCTTTATCGAGGTTCGAGATAACTCGCATGAATCGTAATAGTTGTTCGAGAGAAAGCTATTGCATCTATAGTTTAGACTACCCACTAAGATTCAAAAATTGTTAGTAAATTACAATTACCCATATCGCGAAATTAGCCTTTAATTGATTACATCCCCAAGTATCCCATATCTACTTTATTACTCCCCTATTTTCTATAGTTGTTAATTTAGAAACCTTAACTCCCCATTTGACAGTTGTTGTCAACCCCTTTGATTTAATAGCATGATTTTTGTAACGCCTCAGAACTTATCTGACCAAAAAAAAAAATAAGTGAACCACAACAGGGTTCACTGAACGTGAAAGGAACCACGATTCGTCGACTTGTCTGTGGTTCACACCCTGCCCCAAAGTGGTGGACCATGGAGCCCTTCATGGGCCGTGGACAACCTCACAAGCCGTGGGAAGACTTATAGGGACGAGACACCACCTCCAAAGGTTAGGCATCAGACCACGGAGCACTCCACGAGTCGTGGTCTTGATGACGGATCGTGAGAGGGTCCGTGAACTTGAGCTAGCAGACCACCAGCCCAAGAAAAGAACCACGATGGCCTTCATGGTCCATGGTCCTTTACATGAGCCTTGGTAGGGCTCGTGGTAGGCCATCTAGAACCAGTAGCCACTGTCCAAGGACCACAACCAACTTCACGGTCCGTGGACCCTTTGACGGTCCGTCATAGGTCTGGTGGTCATCCCCCGTTATGCGTTGGACACCTAAACTACGTAGTTTTACCCCTAAACTACACTGTTTTACTCAGTTTAAGCCTAGTAACTTAGTCAGAACTTACCCAAAATGATTATTCTCTAAAATTCATAACACATAGAACGAACAGAAGAGGAAAGAGGCGATCCAAACCCTTCCAAGAACGCATCGGGTTTTCTTCACTTCCAGCCCAAAATAGAAAGATTTATCTGTGAATTTTTCTCCAAGTATGTGGGATTTCACTAGTGGGTTCCTTTCATCCACTAGGTTCCTCGAACTCGGTCAGATTTTTTATTCCCCGTATTTTGGTTAAACCTACAGTTTCTAGAGCTTTTGAGAATTATTGTGATTAAGTTGTTATAGTGTTATTAATCAAATTATTACGTCTTCGTGAAATTGTTGCTTAGTTCATTGCATGAAGTTCAGTACCCTAGTTGTGTAGATCCTCTTAGTTCAGGAATTACACTTGCTAGGTCAGTTAAACTGATACACATGCTCCAGTTTCGAATGGTTCGTTGACTGTATTTAAATGTTGCATTCTCAGATTTTGCATGTCAGTATTTTGATCTATTCAGCATTTCAGTACTTCAGTCATACTGTGTCATATACATATTCAGTTGGGAGTAGACTTAACACTGAGTTGAACTAGGGTTCAGTGTACCCGTATAGTCCCAAAACTACGTGCCCCCATAAGTTTATAAGTCCCCTCTATGGGCATCATATTTAGTGATCATGCCAGTCATGCGTTTATACCCCCTGACAAGGTATATTGGGTCCTCTCAATGGGGCTTCTACATCGGACTCCACATTTAGCTCACGTTGTTTTAAGTCGATTACTAGTAACTCCCACAGTCAGACTCTAGTGAAAATGACCAGGTTTTCAGTTATACTTCAGTATTGAGTTTCAACATGTTACATACTTGGTCATTGCATTCAGTTCAGTTCATTTCAGCATATTTCAGTATTTTCTATCTTGTTCAGTTATGTCACTGCTGCTCAGTTACGGTTTGTTTAGTTTATATGTTTGGTCAGTTATATTCTATCTATTGCATCCTCAGTACATTCCAAGTATAGACGCATACCTTGTGCTACATCCTTTCATGATGTAGGTTTAGGTACTCATCATCCAGATCTGGAATAGATTTGTTCCCAATCAGTATTCAACAGCTTCAGTGGTGAGTCCTCACACTTCAAGGACAATAGATATGTTTTTACATTTAATCTTTCATTTCAGTTTTCAGTTTTGCTAGGGTTAGCCGATGGCATGTCCCAGCAACTTTAGTTAGTTATAGGCTATTTCAGGCATAATATTAGATTCATCTTTAACTTTTAGTGATTGTTCAGTATCACTAAACTCGTAGTACTTTTGATATATTCAGATCAGTATTGTGTATTCCCCATCTTTTAGTTAACTATGGTTTTAAGTCTCCGCATAGTATCTCTTTATTTATTTGTTTTAGTATACTTATGATATGCCAGCTTCAGGGTTAGCTTGGGGTCACTCGTGATCCTAGGTCCCGTGTTTACGTCAAGGAGTAGCCTCGGGGCATGACAATTTCAATAGTTTCTACTCCTACAATCCTTTAGAACTTGTCTTTCACTTCGTTACTGAGTTATAACTTGTGTCAATCCTTGTGGGATCGACCTCGACTCTTTGTTGGGTTTATACTAGATTATGTTCACCTACACCTAGTATTGGATGAGGTATATTTGAGCGTTTATCACCTTGCAACACTGCCCTATCCCCAAATACTTTTGCAAAATTTCATTCTTATGCTTCAAACCATCACTAGCCCTAATCATTTTCGTTTTGCCACATTTGCATCTGAAAATTTTCAATTTCACGAATATTTTTAAAATTTTATATGAGTTAATGTAAAGTGTGGGTGATAGTGGGTATTGAAAAAATAAAATATTTCACTGATAAACTTGAAGAAGCTTCAAAAATAATAAATGGATTTTGTGTATTTATGAAATAATTCACAATTGTAATGGAGATTTGTTGGGTTTCTGTTTGTGAACATATATTATGAAATTTAAGTCAAACATATAAGAAATTAACCTATTTGACATGAATTTAATGTTCAATTTGGGAGTAAATATGGAGAAATGATGTTCAAAATTTTCAGAATATGCAAAACTAACATATTTTTTAATATTCAACTTCTTAGGTGTAATTGAAAATGACATGTAAATGAGTGGAATTCCATGCATAAATGGATATACTACACGCACAAACATACGATTAGAAAGGAGTTTAAAATATTGTATTTCTGTGAGTTTAAGGGTTGTGTTGGCAAAGTCGTAAGTATAAGGGTCTAACTTACAAATTGAACCAAATACAAGGGTCTCTCATGTGAATCCGCCTATATATTTGGCTACAAAACAGGGTCATATTTTCCCTTTTACTCTCACAAATAAGTCATATTTTCCCTTTGTTTTACTTTCTCGACATATTTGCCCTTTTCATCAAACGATAAGGGTCATAATTGCATGTGTACTCAAACAAAGGTCATATATACACCTACAATATTTGATCATCATGTCATTAATATATTCGCCCTTGTACTCTAAAAAAACTCATATTTTCCATTGTACTCTCTGAGAGGGTCATAATTACCCCTACGACATCAAATCTGCATGTCTTGTAACTCCTACAAGAAAATTAAGGTGGAAAATTTTCACGACCCAAAAATTGGAGTGGTGCCACTTGTCTTATCTCACCAAGGCAAGTTAGTCTAAAACCCAATTAAAGAGATAAATGCGGTAATAAAATTGAATAGAAAGACAAAAATAATACAATAACGCATATAAAATAACATATCTAAATTATAACCCCAAAACAGGGTAGTCACATGTACAAACCCCCTAAGTATTACAATAGATTCAAAGAAGTGCAGTCTAAATGTCTTTGTTCCTAGAACAAAACAAGAACATAATAATAGAATAAGAGGTGTTTACCGAGTTGACAGACAACTACCTCACAAACTCTGTACAATAAGCCTCAGACGTAGAAGAGAAGAAGGAGAATCACGATGATATGGGTTCGTAACCTACACAAGTGTAGACGCATGAGATTGTGTATCAAACAACAAGGTACTCGACAAGTAAATGACCAACTCAAGGTAAACCAATACAAATTACAAGTACTTCCTACATTACACCCAAATGTCCACAACTACAATCTATAGAGAAA
Source organism: Solanum stenotomum (assembly GCF_019186545.1). NCBI lineage: Eukaryota > Viridiplantae > Streptophyta > Magnoliopsida > Solanales > Solanaceae > Solanum > Solanum stenotomum. The sequence continues at coordinate 19,508,818 of NC_064288.1, forward strand.
TCAGCTAGCCCAACCTAGCAATTAACATTTATATAACACACAACACGTATAACAACACTACAATGTATACCAATCACCAATACATAAGTTCATATTCATCAACCACAAGTTCGATAAAAAGCACTCATGAAGTTCACAAATGGTGATGATGCGCAATACAAAGAAATTAAATGTAAAATACAGTGATGCACATTTTTCCTAACGATACGTACCCAATTAATATCAGGTTGGGACCCATGGGGGGACTCACAAGGTCCATGTCTCCGCAAGAACCATTTTCCCTCGGCATTGCTAGAACCAATTTTCCTCGGCATAATCATCATAAAAGATCTCATCACAATGTTTCAGAACAAATGCAAATAGGCATGTTAACACAAATGATGAATAAATTATAATTTTCATATTAATGCACAATTAATAACAATAAAATCATGAAGCATCATCCATAATGAATCAGTATGACCATTCAAATAATTTACAACACATTACATATAAATATACAATCAAGTAGCCTTTTCATCTTCCCTTTTTCAACATTAGAATCATTCAAAATGAACAGGTGACCACAAACTCCACAACACACACAATAAGGAATACAAGATTCTATATGCTTAACAAAAGGTCAAGAAGTCCACCTACCTCAAACAAACAATCAATCACCCGTCACATGAGCTTTTCCTTTCTAGTGGCTGTCAAAATCAACAAAATCTAATAAACAAAGGAATCAAAATAAGAATTTGAAACGAACAACACCCATATCACTGGTTTTTGAAATAGGGAAAAATTAATGCCAAAACCCATTTTTGAAAGCTAGGGTTAAATCAGGAAACTCATATAAAATCATGTAACCTAGAGAATTTGGAAGTCACCGATGAAAACAAATTTAAAATGGCATTAAAATCATTCCACAATCACCATTAACTTCAAAACGACGTGTTCTTGAACAAAAATTGAAGTTCAAAATTAAAAATTTGATGTTACAAAATGTAAATGATGATTGTGAAATGAAGATTCATGGTCAGAAATACTTACAAAAAGATTAATCTCAAAAATCCCATTTGAAATCATCTCCCAAGAGTTGTCAAAGCTCAAAAATTGAAAATGGGCTTGAAACCCCAATTTTGCAAACCATGAAACTGTTAGCCAATTACTCTCGGCGATCGCGGCACGAGGCCCACAAATGCAGACGTTGGCCATCGGCGACCCTTTGCAAATGCGGGCACTCTCCCACGAATGTGAAGGCCATGATCCCCAATACTTTTCTATTGTTGCAAGGCTCCCACAAATGCGAAGGTCAACACCTTGACCCTCTACGATCACAATCTCACCTCCATGAATGCAGTGGTCACATCACATTACCCTTTGCGAATTCGGTCACCAGTCCGCGAGCGTGAAGGGTTGGGCACCAGAACACAAAATTCAATAAGAACAAAAAAGATAAAATTCACCTAATGACTCTCGGTATTCATTGGGCACCCTAAGTACAGAAATTGTCACCCCCCGAGGCTATCCCCTGGACGTAATAAAGGACCCAGGATCACAAGGACCCCAAACTAACCTTGAGTCTGGCATATCAACAACATACTGAAATATAACTAAGAAAGCAGAGGCATAACTATAAAGTAAGTCACAACAAAAATAAACTCAAGTGAGAATATAACTTAATGACAAAGGGGAAACAACCCAAAACAAGTAAATTCTAACTCTATGTCTGAATGCCTCTACTACTGATGAGCTATTGTAACAAGTCCCAGCTAATTTTAAAAATACTGAAAATAAACTAACTAAATCAAGCATAAAGAAACGTCCTCGAATAATGAGGACTTACCACTGAAGCTGCTGAGTATACGCTAGAAATCAAACTAAGTGTGAGCTAGATGTTGAGTGCCTAAACCTACATCATATAATGATGTAGCACAAAGTATGCGTCAGTACTTGGAATGTATTGAGCATAAAGGATATAGATACTAAGCTCTACAATAATATAACTGGGCAATGTAATAATGAGCATGGAAATGAACTATACTTAAGTGTATCTGAAAAGTTAATCTAAATGCAATGAGCAAGTACTAATTATGTAGCTAATATGCTGAACTAAATAGTGATAACATGGTCAATACAATGAGAGTATGATTGTGGGAGCTACTACTAACCGACATAAACCATGAAAGCTAAATGTGGAGTCTGATGTATAAACCTTATCGCGAGGACACAATATACCTTTTCAGGAGTATAGAGGCATGACTGTGGCGTGATTAGTCAAATTGGTGCCAACAGAGGGGACTTCTAATCCTACGTTTGCAGGTAGTTCTGGGATTGTGAGGGTACGCTACACCTTAGTCCAACTCGGTGCTAAGTCTACTCCCAACTAAATGAAAATCTTAAATGCATTGAAGTACTGAGTAGTTCAAAATATTTACATGCTATCTAGGAATGCACATAAATATGCATAAAGGTATGGCATTCAAAATTTGAAGCATGATATCTGTCTGATTTGCCTAGCAAGTATAATTCAATGAGCACTTATGATTAATGTAAGTTAGGGTTCTGAATTGTATACAAGGAACTATGAAATTTTTCCAAGAAAACATGTTATTTAGATTATGGAAACTATAGACCTTGACCAACCGGACCCACTTACGGACGACCATGGGTCCATCGATGGGCAGTGAATCTCAGTCGTCGATCTTCACTTTGACCCTAGAATTTCTCTAAGTCTGGGACTCATATACGAGACCCACTTATAGCTCATGGATGGGACGACGGGCCTACCTTGTGAACGGTCATAAAGTACTTGAACTTCTAAGATTTTGGAAAACTGGGACTTGCCAACAATGGCCTACCTACGGTCAGTTGGTCAGACCATCGGTGGCGTCCGTCGGTACAGGCACCTGGTTTTGAAAGTATAATTTTTTTCCACTTTCTGAATCTGAGATGTTACATTTTTTGAGGAAAATTTAGATGGTTTTGGAGCCAATATGATATTGTAGTCTTTGACACTTTGTCATGCCATTCGTGCCAAACAACACTACTCTTTTATTATTATTATTATCAATGTTATTATTGTTGTTATTATTGTTGTTGTTGTTGTTGTTATTATCATCATCATTATCATTATTGTCATTATTGTCATCATCATTATCATTATTGTCATTATTGTCATCATCATTATTATCATTATTATTATCATTATTATAATTATTACTATCATTATTAACATTATCATTATCATTATTATCATCTTTATTATCATCATTATCATTATCATTATCATTATCTTTATCATTATCCTTATCGTTATCATTATCATTATCATTATCTTTATCATTTTCATTATTATTATCATTATCTTTATCGTTATCGTTATCATTATCATTATCATTTTTAGTATTATTAGTATTATAATTATTATTATATTATTATTATTATTATATTATAGAATATTGAATATGTGTTGACATAATGTGTTACATGTATGCTTTTTTATTGCTCTGATATTTTTGAACTGTGATATAATCATTTTCTCTTGGGCATTCCTTTGAGTCTTAACTAAAACAATAACAAGAATTGCAACTGCGCACCCAGCTTCTGTCCAGATGTAGCAAGTGGAACTTTGGTACATGGTGAAGGATTTAAGTAACACATGTTTAGGAAATGGATCACCCACACACAAAGCTGGAAAATGGTGCTACCGGGACACTACTACTCCTCAACTCCAGTTGTCCACCCATTTTAGAACTAATCTAGATACATTTCTCCATCAAGTTTTCCCTTCGGGGAACTTAAATACAAATGTGTTATCCCTAGTAGGCTCCACATTTGTTTGCATCACATGCAATTGATTTAGTTTGGCTCAACACAAGCGTCAGAGATATCTAAAAAAAAAGCTATCTTCTAGACTAACGTATTTTTATTATGTGCTATTTGGTGTATTGTTTGGAAAGCTTGTCTTGAATGTTGATTGTCTATAAGGTAGATGATGCTTACAAATAGATAAAATCTTCTTATGGGTTTTTTTAGTAATTACTTCTATTTTTAGATAAATCTCAGATTATGTTGACGAACTATTTGAATCTCAAAACTCGAAATGTTAACCAAAGTCAACAATATCAATATATTTCAACTCAAGAAGATCAAAATCATTCTTGATCGCCTCAAGGACCTCACTAACCATTCCTAAAACATAGACTATGCATAAAAATACTGAGAGGAAGGGGAAATGGAAATTTTACTAATATAAGGAATTTCATAAGAAATTGGACATTACATTCACGACAAAGTCAAAAGAAAATAATTTAATGGACTTCATATTATCTTGACTATTATAGAAACAGAGAGAGGTTTGCATTTAATGGACATGGAACAAAGAGTACGCGTTAGCTTAAATATTTATTTGACGTGTTTAATTGAGTAGAACCAGTATGAGAGATACTACTTCTGTTACTGTCACCCATAGATAAATCATCAATAGTGTGGGAAGGTTGTAAGTAGTGTGGCTCTGTTGTAATCTTATGTGTGGCTGTTGAGTTGACCATCCAGGGGTTGGTGGCGAAATTAAGCCCAACAACACAGTTGTCTTAGGCTTCATAGTCATTGTGAGACTTTGAGCGGAAGACATTTTTGGTGTGGCCAATCTTGTTACATTATTTACATGGAGAAATAATTTAAATTGGATTGCCACGGTGGTTGAGTGTTTGGATATGAATTTTGGCTCCATTGTTGAGAATTGTTGTTCTTCATGCAAGTGTGGTGATCATTGGTATTGGATTTAACGATAATGGCATATATGGGGCTGGACAATTTCTTAGCATCCTCGTGACAAAGAATATTTCATGGTTAAGTAGCTTTTTGTAATGACCTCCAAGTCATTTATGTGTTTATGACTCTTGTTTGTCCTTTAGAGCTGTCCTATAGAGACTCCAAGTAATTTATAACTTGCTGAAACTGATAGTTCGGTCACCTGGTCGTGCATTTAGTATTTATGTGAGTTTTAGCATTTTTAGAGCTTTGAACTTTGAACTTTCAGATTTGATCAAAGGTTCAAGAAGATTGTCTGAAAATTCATTCATGATTCCATCAGGCTCGAAAGACTTATTTAAGGATAGTAGCATAGTCGACACAAATTTTGAGGCTTTCAGTGCAAGTCTATGCGATTAGGCATTTTAACTTTTGAGTTAATGCCTAAGTTTGACTTTAGTCAACATTCTGAGTAAACAACCTTGGATGAGATTTCCATCAGTGTGGTTAGCTCCAGAATGTCCAGTTTGGTCTAGAATGACCTTTCATTTTGATACTGAGGCTTCTAGGCTAATTGTGAGCCCCCTTGTGAATTATGGCTTAAAATGGACTTTGGGGGTGGGACCCAATTTTCGCCAAGATGATCTCTTATTGGAATTTTGACTACTTTGTTTTGTCAAGAATATCATATTTTGAAAGGTTGCATGCACGGTGTTCCGAATGAATCTCAGGCACCCTGTCAGAGAAATCGGAGTTTAAGCAAACCAGTTGAAGTGCTGAAATCTGGTGCACGTCTTTAAGGACTAGCAATTAGACTTTTAGTAACTAAAAATAGACTTTCCGCGACCAGACTTTTTATATTTATATAGCGAATTTACAGCTTCAGTTCTTATTTTAAAAAAGTGGTTTCTCCCTCGTTTCAACTTTGATTGACGTGATTTGAAGTAAAGTGTGATAGTGAAGGTTGTGGCTGCATTGTGGAGTGATCATATTGTGTTAGTGAACATCTGTTTGAGGTGAATTTGATCTCAAAGTTGTTGCCCTTCCTCTTTTTGGTGCTTAATTTGTGAACTCTTTGTATAGCTTAGGACTTCTTGATGGATCAATTTCAAAAATTCTATTGAGGGTCCCACAATTGTTCTTTGACTCTGAAATTTGTATATTTCGATTTTATGTGATTTTGATGTCTTAACGACCGTACTAACATTGTGATCATAATCTTCATAGTGTTGCAGCGTTTGGAGGCCGTTTGAAGGTAAATCTCTATCTTTGTGAATTCGAGCATGCATGGTTAGCCTACAAATAGACTACGACTTCCTTTCTAATTGGATTGATCCTGAATGTGTGAAATCATGATGATTAATGTTAATTGGGTGCGGGTACATAATTATTCCGGCTTTACTTCTTAGAAACCATGTTTTAGGGTTGATCGATCTGATTTTGAGAGTAGTACCATGCTAGATTGTGTTCTATGTGTGTTGTTGCATGGTGCTGTGAACTACTTGTGTTTTTACTTACTAATTAGAGCATGTTGAGACTTAGTCTAGGATAGACTAGTGTTGCCTTAGAGATATGAGCCTTGTAGCTTTGTTATGTCTCTGATGTCATTTCGAATGGACTAGGTCCCTATAGACTGGAATAATAGACCTGGGTCTAATAGTATAAGCCTTAGTCTAGGCGTTTACACAGCTTGTTAGACATTCTACGTTCTCTCCTTATTTATGCAGCTTCAATGTGTTACTAGACATTTTGCACTTTCACAGGATTGGAGTATTTCAACTTTAAGCCTTTTTGTGATTGCTTTTGAGTGGACCTCAATCCATGATGGCTTGGAGTGTACTTGAGATCCTCTTCGGGGTCGACATGCCGCCGGGTCACTCTTTCTAGCTGGGCGGCTTACGCCCCTAGGAGTAGACTGGCTAGCTGGGCAACCTTGATACCTCAGATCCTTTTAAGGTCGACACACCCTCGGGTCACTCTTGCTAGCTGGGATGGAAGTGGACTAGCTAGCTGGGCGGCCTAGATTGATTATCACTCTTGCTTGCTGGGCTGGAAGTTGACTAGACTTGATTGTCAATTACTTGGGCTAGGAGACTGGCTTTTTTGTTCGTGGTAGTCCTTTCTTAGTGTACATAACTATTATGTGTATGTGTCGGGCTTAAAAGAGTCCATTCAGGTTTTATTTAAACTTGGGCACGAGTGCACCTTTTGGGCATATGGGTCCAGTTAGGTTTAGTTTAGATGTACTATGATTTTGTTTCGGTATGCCCGTGTGCTTTATTTCAAATCCACCAGGACCTTTGTTTGTGTCTAGATTCTATCTTTTTATATTGGTTTTACCTTCATGCTCAATCCACCTTTGATGCCCACTAAGTACCTTTATTTTCGTACACATACTACAGTCTACATCTTTTTCATGATGCAGGTCCTAGTGCCAGCAACCAACAGTGACCGTTCGTGCCATGTTTTGATGCTTTTGGGGATTGGAGACGAGGGTGAGCCCTTGGAATCCTTGATCAATATTTCTCCTTCTGTATATATATTTAGCTAGTCTTTTGCCTTTGAGACATCGTGTTGTAGTCCACTTTTGGGAGTTGTATTTGGTCATATTACACAACTTTGTACTCGTGACTTCCAGGTTCTGGGATGGATTCAATTGTTTTTAGATTTTGTTTTGATTCAGTTTCTGTCTTAATTATATTGGTAGTGTTATTTATGTTTACACTACAACATTTTATGTCTACAACCACCCTAGAAAAGTGTGGCCTAAACTATGAAAAAGTGTGGCCTTTGATAACAGGCCACACTTTTTTACTTTAAGCCATGCTTTTCCAGGGGTGGCCGAATGAGGCGTAACCTTAGAGTTTAGGCGACACTTTTCAAGTATTTCCTTATCAGCTACGCTTAAAAGCGTAACCTAAAGGCAAAAAGGCCACGCTTTGCAGCTACGCTTAAAAGTGTTGCCTTATCAGCAACACTTTCAAGCGTAGCCTAAAAGGCAAAAAGGCCACGCTTTGCAGCTACGCTTAAAAGTGTTGCCTTATCAGCTACACTTTCAAGCGTAGCCTGAAAGGCATAAAAGGCCACACTTTGCAACTACGCTTAAAAGTGATGCCTTATCATCTACGCTTTCAAGTGTGGCCTTTGCTTCCATATTGCCCACGATTAATAAGTGTTGCCTTTTCTATCTTATGTATGACAATACTTTGAAGTGTAGTCCTTGCCCATGTGCATACCACAACTTACAGTCCTATGGCTACACTTTTAAGTGTGGTAATATTATTTTGGCTATAAATAATTTATATGCCACAATTTCTAATTAAAAAACACCAATATTGTTTTGCAATAAATAATCTCAAGCATTAAATTAGCTAATAAGTAATTCAAATTTATATTCACCATAAACTTCAAAAGATAGTATGTCTTTTGTACATACACATAGTTATAAAGCAATATTCTAAATATGTGTACACAATAGCTCAAAAAGTACTCTCACAATAGTTCAATATATTCTAGCAATGAATATATTTCACAAAATCAAATATAATGCATTCAAATTTTTACAATAGTTCAAAAACACTTCATCATCCACTTCAATGGGATCAAATTGACTTGCGGCGACCCTTCAAATTTGATCACCTCCATTTCCCTACACAAATCAGATTGTATCAGTTATAGAAGAGGCAAGAAGTTCCTGATTACAGCTGTTATAGAAGAGGCAAGAAGTTCTAGATTGCAGTAGTTATAGAACAACATATCAAATTGCAGATTGCAGCAGTTATAGCGAACAACAAATCTGCAAATTGCAGATTCCAGATTGCAGCATGCAATTCTAGATTGCAGCATGCAAATTCCAGATTGTAGCATGCAATTCCAGATTGCAAATTGCAAATTCCAGATTGCAAAGTACAGTTCCAGATTGCAAATTGCTAATTGCAGATTCCAGATTGCAGCATGCAGTTCCAGATTGCAAATTACAGATTCTAGATTGCAGCATGCAGTTCCTTGAAAGATACTTCTATGCAAGTTGAACATACATTTACATATTGTATATACATAACAATAAATGAGACCAAAGCATATAATCACATGCCATTGAATTAGCTCAGGCCAATACTTTAACGAAGATGTATTCATAAACAAACAAATATCATAATTGAGATTCTCTTTACATGAAGAAAATTGGACATTTGCAGACAACTAGGCAAACAAAATTGATCAGAAAAATCTTATTCATAATCACACATCATTTACACTACATTAAATAGGCACCAAAATGCATTCAATTTAAAGGAAGGAGTTAGTCTCTTGAGAGATAATCAATAATCATAGAATAACAAACTCAATTACTGTGCTCTTCACAATTCTAAAACAACAGACTAGATATCTTAAGATAACTAATATGTCATGCAAGTGATTTGGCTAAAAAAATTGCCAAGGGAGAAGACAGAATCTAAAAAAAATTGAAGATAACAAACAACAACTTATGCGGATATGGAATTGAAAGTCATAAGATATGAACAACTTCAAGTAGCTCATAAATTTGGGCTTAATCGAACTCTTTTTACTCGAAATGAATACATTGAAGCTAAAGTAGCAACTAACCTTAAACAAATATTATTATGCAGGAACAAACCAATAGACAAGAAGTGCAGTACCTATGATCTGGTCTTTGTTGTTAAAAGGCAAAGCCCCTTCTTCTACTAGGTGAGTAGGAAGATTCAAACACTTGTAATTAAGTAAATAGCAGGCCGAACAATTAAGAAATTCAGTTTGTGAGAACTCACGACTTTAATTTATGTTATAATTTTCTTTGAATATAGAGTACTGATGCATATGTTAGAATGTCTAGTCTTATGATCTTTTTGTTGATACCAGATTATTCAGACAGTGGTGAATAGGTCTGCTAAAACTGTCATAATACTCCTTCCATCCCATTGCTACAATAGTGTATGATTGGTACAAATTTTAACATGTATAATTGAATTATGATTATTAGTGATAGTGGAAAAACATTTAATTTATAGTTGAAGAGTTAGTTTGATAAGAAAATATCGTACTTATCAGATTTTGAATTTGGATAGTCCGACATTGAAGTATTAGAAGTTGGATACTTGGCAGCCGGTTGTTAAGATCCCAGAAAAATTTGAGTGGACGAAAAGACTATTAACTCAGGGAAGGAAGATGAAGTATATCGACTCTCCTTAATATACACAAATATTTTATATCTATTGTCTATATTGTGCATGCTTGTAAGTGTTTCAGCAATTTGGAGAAGATCATTGGGGATTTTTATTGGAAGGGTAAGAAGTGTAATAGGAACTTCACCTAGTAGAGTGGAAGAAGTTTATGGTTCCCACATGGAGGGGGAAGGAATTAGGAGACTATCCACCAATATTACAATGCTTTTATGGTATGTTGTGGAGATTTTCTCCCAGATAGAAATTTGCATGCTTCATGGAGAGTGGTTATTTGAAAGTGACTTCTCTTCATCGTGAGACTGATTGAAGCTGCTGAAACTGCACCTAGTAGTTGATTTGTTCCAGAAATGAGACATAGTTTCTCCCAGTCCTCCTGGTCTTTCAGCCTTTACGCCTTTACTTCCTTTCCTTTTTTACTTTTCAAGCCTACGGATCTCTCTTTTAAGATCGAGAATCCATCTAGAACAACCCTTTGGCCAACTGCAACCTTTGAAACTTGGGGATGATAGGCCGGCTCCTCTACCCTTCTCCACTTAAATATTGGATTTAGTTCGCTTGGGGAAGGGCTCTAACTTGTGACATAACACATAAGTCCCTCAATTGGTCCCTATTGAGCTAACCCTTGGTGGATTAAGTCTACCAATTTGATCCACAACTACCAAAATCTCAACTTTCTTCATGTTACCAAAACAGACAAGAGGAAAAACAACATTATAAATCATTGTTGTTCTTTTCCACATTTGCACTCCCATTTTACTAGCTCTATGTGTTCTGAACTTGGCATAATTAGTTGATCACCTTCAAAGCTCAAATCAATTCGAAACAAAACAATTTGTGTTCCAAAAAAAGGGCTCATTGAATTGTTTGTTCTCAGCTGGGACAATCTTTCAAGGACATGCAACTGTTGAGGCACCCATATAGAATTTATCCTAAGTCCTAAGACAGATATTGACCAAGACAAAACTCTAAGCCAAGTAGAATTTCTCTTATAATATTCTTTGAATATAGAGTACTAATGTATATGTTATAATGTCTAGTCTTATTGTAAAGACCTTGTTGATATTATGGGTAAGGTGGCAAATCATGATGATACAGATTCAGACAGAACAACAGAGACCAGATCACCACAAAAGAAGACAGGGCAAGACCAACAATATCAGCCTAAGGCACAGTCAGGTAAGACACTTAAATCTACTATTTCTACTCATAATAACTATAACTACAATTAATGCCAATTTCCTCGTCTATATCACACTTATCCCCGCCGATTTCTTCTTTATCCACAAGATCATCAGTTGTTGTGTGGTTATCAGTTTTTGTTTCATCACCTATGTGTAACGCTTGTCTTTTATTAAACTGATCAAGACTAGTAGTTGGTATGACCGATTTCCTCTTTACCTGCTTGCAGTTTGGTAGATCATTAATATCATGTTCTTTCTGCAGCTGTTGTTTTTCCAGAAACTGATCAAGACTTGTAGCCGGTAGGACCGACTTCCTCTTCACCTGTTTGAAGTTTAGTAGATCTTGAATAACATGTTGTTCCTCTACATTACCAAGTGTTTCTCCAATCACATGTACTGAAGCAGTAACACCTTTCTGGGAAGACGTTTGGAACCTAAAGTTGTGCATAGGAAGTTTAATTCCTTTCTCTTGAATGGACTCTCCAGATTGAAATAAGATCTTTTTAGTTTGTCCTTTCCCAACAACCATATGTGAGGTACCAAGCTCTTCCCTTGAAGACGATTGAATTACTGATTTGTACTCAACCAATTTACTCTTTCCTTGTTGTGGAATGAAATCCTCAGAATTCTTTCTTTTATGCGCTATTGGTGCATGCTCTTTCTTAGCTTTATCATTGCATTCGTTAGCAAGTTTTTCTCTCTTAATCTTGAATTGGTTAGCCAATTCAGTACTTGATCGGTATTGCATATCAAAGTTCATATTCTTCAATGGACTTTGAGCTTTGTTCGGATTCGAACTCTTTTTCTTTAGTGCTACTGATTGACTCATTCTTCCCGCTTTCTTTTAATCTCTTTATTTTCTTTCCCTACAGTAAGTTAACCTACAAAACAATAATCAGGTGATTGTTAACTTTGATAAAAGCAAACCTGCAAAGAGAAGAGGTTCTAGCCTCACAATCATATACGTTCTAGGAATATTAGATAGGAAAACCTACAGAAATCTAACTTTAAAAGATTTAAATGTGTTGCCTTCACTGTGCTAATGAGAACAAGTAGTGAAATAATCTTTAGCTTCCAGAAAGATAAGGGAGTACTACATACAGATGACTGATTTCATTGTGCTGCCTTCACTGTGCTGCCTGTAATGTCCAATGCCTGATAATAATAGGAAAAAATAAGTATTTAGATAACAACAACAATTCACATTTACTGATTAGAAAGCAATTTGATAATTGTAACATGAATACTCCAGATATTACTAACCTTAGTCATACAAGTTTATGCCAACAAACAGTCAAATAAAATAATAGTAAGCTAGAATTACATGCTCATCAACAAAACAATAATTACATAAATTAAAGAAGCTAACATAAATTATTGACCAAACAACGATCAGGCGCATAAACGAAGCCAACAGAATACTTAGATATCTTAAGGTGTTTGTACAAAAACAGTTAAATAACAAAAAGAGTGAGTTAGCACTATATGGTCATCACAAAAATAGTAAAACTCATGGTGTGTCATCTTCAAACTCGTCTTTAGACTCATTTTCCGACTCATCTTCATAATCGTCTTCATACTCATTTTCAGACCCATCTTCACACTCTTTTTCAAACTCATCTTCAAACTCTTCTTCAGACTCAACTTCAAACTCCTTTTCATACTCGACCTCAAGTTGTTGAGTAACAAATTCCTCCGAAGGCACATCAATAACAGTTTCTGGTACATCAGTCCTTACTAAAGGAACTTCACCATCATCTTCTGGTATGAATGGTCCCATCAAGTGTTCAGACAACTCATTTTCATAACTTTGTGAGAGATCATATTCAAATTCATCACTCAAGTTAAACAAGTCTCTCGGAACAGTCTTCATAACATAATGTCTATCTTGATCATATGGATCTTTCACATAGAAGCATTGATGTACTTGAGATGCAAGCACAAAAGGCTTTTCCTGAGAGCATCTCTTGTTAAAATAGACATAAGTAAGGCCATAAATATCTTTTTCAACTTCATACTAATCACACTTAAACAAAACAACCTTAAAATGACTATAATAGTCTAACTCAACTATATCAACTATTCTACCATAATAAGTCAAATCTGCAGCAATCGGGTTCTTATCCTTTGAGCTTGCAAAGCTCGTAGTTGAGGCAACAAGTGTAACACCAATATTTTGTGTTTTACGCCTTGCATCACGCTGCCTAATATGGAATCTATATCCATTAATGAGATACCCAGAGTATCTTTTAGCAACAAAATTTGGTCCTCTAGACAATTGTTTTATCAAATCAGGCACATCCTCTTGCAAAGCACGAGTTTCAAACCATTGAGAGAAGTTTTGACAATGATCCTTGGCCTTGCTCCATTTAGATCTTCGCGGATGATTATTAACCTTGTGCTCATGCTCTCTACACAACATGTACTTTTTTGTTAAAACGATAAATAAAATAAGTAAAATATTAATTATACAATATAAAATACTATATTAAAATAAAGTGCCTAATATATTCTTGAATCTCATCACAATTTCCCAATAAGTATGCATGTGCCTGACTTAGTGTCTTGTTATCTAAAATAAATCGATCAGTTTTCTTTGCTCCTAAAGGACATCCCTTTTTAGGAAACAAACTCACTGTTTCTGCATCACTTGGGTCACATTCATCATTATTTCTGGCTCTTCTGTTAAATCTGGTTTGTACAACCCTATGCAGATATCTAGAAAATAAATTCATACAATCTATTCCCACACGTGCCTCTTCTATGCAACCTTCTGGATAACGTCTATTGCGGATATATGATTTGAATGTACCCATTTCTCTTTCAGTGGAATACATCCATCGGTTCTGAACTGGACCTCCTAATCTCACTTCATTCGCCAAATGAATAGGAAAATGAATCATTATATCAAAAAATGATGGAGGAAAAATTCGCTCCAACTGATTTATAGTCTCTCTGATCTCTACTTCTAAGCAATCTAGTTCCTCCAATGTGATAACTTTTTGACACAAACGTTAGAAGAAAGAACATAGACGAATCAAAGCAATAGCCACATGATCTGGAAGGATGCTTTTAATTGGTATTGGAAGCAAGTAATGTAACATGAAATGAGCATCATGGGTCTTATAACCATACAATTTTCTATCATCCAGTTGCACACACCTAGATATATTGGAGGCATTGCCATCAAGTAGCTTGGCTGTCTTTAAAACTCCACAAAAAAATGATTTCTCTTCATTTGTCATTGAGAAGCAAGCTTTTGCAAACTTTGTTCTCTTATTATCTCCAGTATCTTTTGGATGAAGATTCTTTCTAATTCCCATCTCTTTCAAATCATATCGGGCTTTTGCATGATCCTTCGTTTTGCAAGGAATATCCAAAAGAGTTCCAAGTATGCTATCAACTATGTTCTTCTCTATGTGGATTACATCAAGATTGTGGCATAACAAGTTGTGATGCCAATAAGGTAATTCAAAAAAGATTGACCTTTTTTTCCATGGGCCATAATTTGATCTCTTTCTCTTCTTTTCAAACACATTTTCAAAATCTTGTAAGCTATTAAGCATATCAGTTCCTTTTAATAAAGGTGGAGGAGGCCTGAATTCAGTTTTTCCATTGAAAAATCTTTTGTTAGATCTCCATGGATGATCCATAGGTAGAAAAACACGATGATCCATATAACACATTTTTCGACTATGCTTAAGATAGCGAGAATTAGTGTTATAATTACAACAAGGGCAAGCAAACTTTCCTTTTGTACTCCATCCAGACAACATAGCATATGCAGGAAAGTCATTGATTGTCCACATAAGAGCTGCTCGCATTTGAAAATTTTGATTTCTTGAAGCATTATATGTTTCAACCCCAGAATCCCACAACAATTTTAACTCATCTATCAATGGTTGTAAGTAAATATCAATGTCATTTCCAGGTGATCGTGGCCCAGGTATAATTAAAGAAAGTATAGAATATTCAGATTTCATGCACATCCAAGGCGGCAGATTATATGTCATCAACATAACTGGCCATGTGCTATGAGATATACTCATGGTTCGAAATGGATTGAACTCATCACTTGCTAATCCAAGTCTCACATTGCGAGAATCTAGTGCAAAATCTGGATGTAACCTATCAAAATCTTTCCATGCTTGACCATCTGCAGGATGCCTTAACTTTCCATCTTTAGAACGCTCATCGTCATGCCACCTTAAAGAATCTGCCGTCTTTGAGCACATAAATAACCTTTTGAGTCTAGGAATTAATGGAAAGTGTCTCAAAGTCTTTGTTGAAACTCGATGTGAATTTTTAGAAAGCTCAACCTCACTATCAACTTCAGGATTTTTAATATATCGTGAAGCTCCGCAAGTATGACAAAATTCATCATCCTTATGATCATTCCTAAACAACATGCAATCATTTGGACATGCATCAATTTTCTCATAATCAAGATTGAGATTCTTAACCATAGACTTGGTTTTATTGTAAAACGGAGGAATGTTCAACTAGGGCATCGCCTCTTTTAATAACTCCAAAAGAGAAGTGAATGATTCATTGCTCCATCCATGTAGACACTTCAACAAATATAAGCGAAGTGTGAATGATAATTTAGAGAATCCTGTACAACCAGGATATAATTCTTGGCTTGCCTCTTCAACTAAATTATAGTATTTCTTGGCATCTTCATTTGGACCATCATAAACTCCTTCGGCCTGTGCAATATCTCTAAATTGATCATTCAGCAACCCATCAATATCATCACGCGAGTAATCCATATCATCGTCAATATTCAGCTTGATATCCCATTCCCCGTGATTAATCCATCTAGTATAACCTTTAACAAATCCATAACATATTAGATGATCATACACTACATTCCTTCGAGTCCAACGAATAGTACAACATTTTGCACATGGACACTGAATTTCCTCTCCTTGAGGATCTCCATAAGAGTAAGCAAAATCTAGGAATGATTCAACACCATCAATATACTGTTTGCTATACCTTGCTAAATCCATCCAATCCTTGGATGGGATATTTGAATTCCTAGAAGAAGATATCAATATTTAATCTTACAATAACAATCATTAAATCATTAACTACTTCACAAATAAGTTTTAAAAGTCATGAGTAAGTTATCAGAATCAGGTGTTATGAGATGATAAAAGTTTCTTACCTAGTCATGGCGCTTATGCTGTGCCAAATCAGACCTTGAATTCTCCACAAATGTTTTTGAATGTTGATTATACTTCTAAGGAAAAATAAGTAATATTAATAGGATAGACACAATTAAGAAAGAAAGTAAATTAATAGGATAGACACAATTAAATGAACTAATCAAGGTTAAGAAATTCTATCGAGAAGCAGGTTCAAGTTGTAAACAACATTTTAAATAAGTTCAAACACTTTATTTAGAAGACCAAAAGTACAATATAGTGTGAAAATCTTTTTGAGCTTTTTAAAACTATGTCTCAAAATTTTAAAATCTCATTCTTGTGCACACCATATCAGAGAAGTATCAAACATCTACTACCATGTTTAAACATTCAAGCAAATATTACAATGATCCTATAATAGATAGTCGATCACACCAAAAAAACTTAATGTTTCGTAGAGTTTATTCATTCTAAGTTATCCCTGACCTGAAGCAAGATTAGCTATAATCTTGGATCCTAAAGGGTGAAATATTACTTATAGAAGGACTGTGAATAAGAAGAAGTTGTGAAATTTTTCAAGACTCTAGAAGTGTTCAAGGCTTAACAGAACCCTGTGATAAGGTTTACTGGAAACCTGATTTTAAAAAGAGTTCATTAATTTTACTTCAAGTGTTATGTAGCCTTCCAAGTTCTAAGCAGGCAAGTTGAACCAGATTTTAAGGCTAAAGTTGACTGCATTTTACAGAAGGAAAAACACGCCCTGATGAATGTTATATATGCCATCGACAATGTTGGAGAGTGCTAGGCATCTATTTTTCACTGTAAAGTAGCAGCTGGCATATGGAGTGTGTTCTTATCAGTTTTTTTATCTACTATAGTTAACTGCCAGGACTCACCCTATAATTTGAACCTGCCAGGACTACCAGATCACTCAGCATCCTTCATAAAAAAATCTATAATCTGAACCTATGCACCTCCCTTATTCAGAAACGTACTAGTCATATTCAACCATTCTGCATTAGAGTTCTGCCTCTTGAACCTTGTTCACAAGCAGTCAGACAAAGTCTAATAGCAGAACAGAGTTCTGCCTCCTGAACCCTTTCTTATTCATTTCTTTTGTGTTCTGGTTTGTATAGACGTTTGTTGCTTTGGTATATTGAGTTACAATATTTGTTTGGATTTTTTTAGTCTTGTTAGAAATTTACAAGAAAATAGAAAATGTACATTACTTGTTCTACTGGAGAAGCTTAAGTGGAGTGACATGAATAGTAAGGACTACCAGATCACTCAGCATCCTTCATAAAAAAATCTATAATCTGAACCTATGCACCTCCCTTATTCAGAAACGTACTAGTCATATTCAACCATTCTGCATTAGAGTTCTGCCTCTTGAACCTTGTTCACAAGCAGTCAGACAATGTCCAATAGAAGAACAGAGTTGTGCCTCCTGAACCCTTTCTTATTCATTTCTTTTGTGTTCTGGTTTGTATAGAAGTTTGTTGCTTTGGTATATTGAGTTACAATATTTGTTTGGATTTTTTTAGTCTTGTTAGAAGTTTACAAGAAAATAGAAAATTTACATTACTTGTTCTACTGGAGAAGCTTAAGTGGAGTGACATGAATAGTAAGGATTCATATACTCAAATTCTGGCTCAACTGAACCAAATACTATTTCATATTCTAATTCTATCTCTTAAGGTAGTGTGAAAAAGGAACAGTTTCATTCTTATAATGACTCATTTCACAACAGTTTTTGCACAAATGATTCTTTTGTTCCAAGCAACCTAAAGTCATTTACCTACAATGAACTGAAAAATGCAACTAGGAATATCCGAGCTGATAGTCTTCTTGGCGAAGGAAGTTTTGGTTACATCTTTGAAGGATGGATAGCAAATTGCAGATTTGCAGATTACAAAAATTTAAAGTAGCAGATTGCATATTTGCAAATTTGCAGATTGTAGATTACAGATTTACAGATTTGTAGATTTGTAGATTTATAGCAGATTGCATATTTGCATATTTATAGCAGATTGCAGTAGCTATATCCAACTCGAAGTCCACCTCAGGCCAAAGAACAGGGACAACAGGAGAAATATCCAAAGATACTCTAATGCAGACATGTAAATCAAGATAGCAGGCACACCAAACAAAGCATGTAAAAAGTAGAAACTCAACTTTAACAACAACAAGACACTCTACTGCAGACAGGTAAGACTTATAACTATGCTTCTAGTCAAGTTGGTAACACTAATTCTGAAACTTAGGTTGTAACATCTCAGTATACTTACCAGTATACTTATTCAGTCAAAACATCTCCCATATAAAAAAATGATACTTGAATCTAATTCAACACCATAAACTATATCATGAGAAACTCAAGTTCATATAAGTAGACCATCAGTCAAAGTATTTTATGAAATTTAGCAAGTATAGTTTAATAAGCTTGCTGCAAACCAAAGAATATATTTTGTACATAAAACCCTATTTTAATTCGTTAATCTTGAGTTAATTTGGAATGTAAGAATAACCAAATCAGTATTGACATGGGAAAAAAGATGCAGAATAGCCGTTGGAATTGCAGAAGCTTTGAATTATCTACACAATGAATGTCGAAGGCCTGTTATTCACAAAGATGTCAATCATCAAACATTCTTCTCAATGATGATTTTGAACCACATGTGTGCTTTTCAATTTAACAGATAAATCTGTGATTATCTTATGATTGATTTGATTATATACATATATTTTATATTATCAGTAGGTAATTAGTACACCAGAAGTGTCCTTAAAACTTGTGATCTTAAACATATCCAAACAATTGTATAGCTATAAGAACATGTTAGTAAGGATAAGATGCGAAAAATGTTGTGTCCTTACCTAATAAACAACAGTAAAACCAGCTACAGCAGAAATCGTGTTCATTGGCACTTTCTTCCCATACTTTGGAATTTCAGTTGTAACTCGTGATTTGTTCCATTCCAACAACCCCAAAGTAATCAATTCCTTCTAAACACAAAAAAAAATTAGTAGAGAATAAAAAGGAATCTCGGCTACTGAATATTGACTCATAAAATCTAATGGTGTTCATGACATACAGAGAGAACAAATCTAAAATCCTAACAGAACTTAAATCAAAGAAAATGGACTCATAAAATTGACCAATTTTTCCCACCATGTACTTCAATAATCAGACATTGTAGGTAATTCAATATGCAAATATATTTCAATGCAAGAGACCTTGGCTTTTGGAATGACCTTAACAACAACTTTCTGACCCTTACATGTGATAACCGCAATTGCTACCCTTATTAATACCACTGACAACCTATAAGCATAAATTGACATGAGTACACATAGTGTGATGAGATGATACGTATTAGGTTTAGTACACATGTAGCCTGTAGGAAAAACTCCAATGCAAACAACATAGGCATCTATAACATGGTTCAGCATTAAGTATCAGAAATAACTCTAATAGAAATCCCTATCGGCAAATTAATTGCTAGCTAGTTATCACAAGTATCATAAACGGGTCTACATAGCTAAAGAGGACCAAATGATATACAAAAATTCTAATCTCCCATTGTTTCTTTGACTGGACCTTTGCTCCTAATTTATTGAAGGAGTATCACGGTATGTTCGGAAGTTCTCTTCAATCTTCTCATGGTTTACCCCTGTTTACAATAGTATTTTTGCATTCATTTACATATATCTCTAAATAAAATATCTCGTTTGCTCAATATGGCTAGGGCTAACTTTGACGTTAAGATTTTTGGCACTTTCTTCCCCTACTTTGGAATTTCAGCTGTAAGAACCCCAAATTAATCAATTCCTTTTAAACACAAAACAAAAATTCAATCAATTGACTGTTTTTAGTACTAGATGATTAGTATAAAATAAAAAGGAATCTCGGCTGTACAAAATCGGTACTTACCTTGAAGAAATCGGAATAGGAGAATAAAAAGGAATATCAGCTCTTCAGTTCTTCAGCTTCCTCTCTTCAGTTCTTCAATCTTCAGTTCTTCGATCCCCAGTTCTTTAGCTTCAACTCTTCATCTCTTCGAGAAAATCGGGTTCTGGAGAAGAGAATCTTCAGCTCAGCTATTCAGTTCTTTAGCTTCCTCTCTTCGATCTTCAGTTCTAGAGAAAAGCTTGTTCTACAGACAAAGAGTAAAACGTATGTTCTAGGAAAAAAGAGAGTAAAACGTATGTTCAGATAGGAAAGAAGAGCAATCAAAAAGTTTTTATTAATTATTTTTTTTGGCCAATAAAAATGGGAGGGAGAGTAGAAAATGTTGGAGGGAATATAATTTTTTAGTGAAAAATTTTAGGCCACACTTTTAATGTGTTGTTTTTACAATTATAAAAATAGGATATTTTAAAAGTGTGGCCATATATGTAAATGGTTGTTGCCATTTATTTCATACTATGACAACGCTTATAAAGTGTAGCCTATACCATTAAAGAATACGCTTTACAAGTGTTGCCAATATTAGCGATGCCAAAAGTTAAAAATTTAGGCTACATTTTAAAAGCGTTCCCAAAAATGTTTTAGGCAACACTTTACAAGCGTTGTTTAGATTTAGTGTGGCTGTAGGCCTAAAATGGTGTAGTGTTAGTTCTAACCTTATAGTCTTTACTTGTCATTCTAGGTACGAGTTGACTTACCTACTAGTAGGTTATAGTAGGTGCTATCATAACTTGGGAAATATAATCCTGACACTTTTAAAACAACTCCTCATAGGAGACAACCATATAGCGTGCACAAATGGCAGCAGAGATTTCTCAAAACTCAGGACCTAGCCCATTTAGTATTTTGACGATGAGTTTTAGATGCGACACTAAAGCACCAGAAGTGGATAACTCGTCTAAAAAAACCGAATAGTGTGAAGATATTTGGTGATAGAGCGAGAGCACTTAGTTACACATGCAAGTTGATCATGTAAGCTGAAGACTCGTGTTTGGGATCTATTGGCATAAGTGGTAAGCTGAGCATTTCATTCTGATATATAGTATAGTTGGTGACAACAACAGTAGAGGCATGTGGGGTTTGGCGGAAGCCATGAGGGAATTCTGGATGAGTTCGTCATGACATAACCAAGTTAAGAAAGAAGGATTGGGAGATATGTTTGTGACGACGACAATCGTGCGAGTGGGAGACGTTGTGGTCCCATCAAGATGGCCAAAGAAGTTGTAGCCAAACATAAGCATAAATAATTGGGCTTTCTATTTAAAAAGGTTGTGGCCAATACCACTGAGTTTGATGGGTATTTGGGATGCATAATTGAATTGAATAATAATTTTGGTACTCATTGTGTTGTCAGAATTAACAAATCTCTTTTTGTTGTTGCCTTTGTGATAGGTCATTGTTGTTTATCTGTGTGACAGATGTACAAAAGAAGGAGAAAAAAATTAACTGTTTGTTGATCTACATGAGAAACACACAAAAGAAGGAGAAGAAAATTATTGTTCTCGTTATAGCATATATATATAGAGCCTTAATACCATATAAAGACTGAGTAAGTGCTGAAATAAGATACTTGATTTAACAATATTAAAAGGTTTTAAATAGAATTATAAAGAATAAGAAGACTCCTAATCAAAAACTAATAACCTATATGAACTAAACTAATAGTAACAAACAATGGACTAGTCGTTTTGTCCCAAAAAAATTAGATTGTACGCCGACAAATGACTGAATTCAAAATTATAGGCTATAGTACAAAACACATTGCAACTTTCAAAAGGGGAATGTCAAGTTTTATCAAGTTAGCACATAAAATTTTATTTACAACGGGAGCACATGTTGTTATTCTTATTTATTCCCCGAGCGGTAAACCATATTTTTATGATTCCTCTAACAATTTTAACAAAATAGATACGTTACTAAATAAAAATTGAGATAGTACTGAGGCTGATCCGGCTTCTAGGATTCATTTATTTGAAATAAAATAAAACTAGGTCATTTATTTGATTATCATCACAAAAGAGTTTATCCTTGAATTGTCACTGAAGTCTATTTGTTTCAATATGTAAGTCTTATTGTATCAATAAAATGACTCACACATTGAAACAAACAAACTTCATTGACAATTCAGAAGTAAATAAAATAAGATGGTTAAAATATAATTCATAGCCAATCAAACTAATGACTTAACTCTATTGAAATACAAATTAATTAACTACCTTCACATCCACTTGATCAGCAAAAACGTTGTTGAAAATTTGATTAAGGAAATCATCTATTTTGTTAAAACTGTTAGAGGAATATTTAAAATATGTTTTACCACTTGAAGAATAAATAAGAATAACAGCCTGTGCTCCCATTATAATAAAAATTACGTGATTTCTTGAGAAGATTATACATTCCCTTTTTGAAAGTTGCGATGTGTTTCACTTCTAACTCTATCATCTGCATTTTAGTCTTTTTTGGGCATACAATCTTATTTTGTGCTATTAAAAAGGTATTAGAGAAAGAAGGTGGTTTAATTGAATCAGCTTGAGAAATTTTTAGAAGAAAATTGCGTAACTTATAGGCAAAAATATTGTTATTACTTTGTGATTACGTTATGTCTATAAGTGAATTGCATATTAGTTACTTTTCCTAGAGATATTGCAACTCTTAAAATTCAATTTGTCCCAACAGTAGCTACCAAGGGCTTAATCGTTCTGTCATAACCAAAAATTTGATTGTATGCTAACAAAAGACTGAATTGAAAAAAATAAAGTCTTGTGCAAAACACAGTGCAACTTTCACAAAGGGAATGACAAGTCTTTTCAAGTAAGCACATAAACTTTCAATTACAATGGGAGCACATGTTGTTATTCTTATTTTGTAACACCTCAGATTCATAAAGGAGAAAAGTTTTCCATCTTTCAGAAAATACCCGGTGCCAATATCGACGGATGCCACTGACGGACCGTGGTCTGAGAAATGCACCGTAGGTAGACCCATGGTTGGCTAGTCTCAGTTTTCAAAAATCTTGAAGTTCCTGTACTTAGTGACGGTTCACCGGGACGGACCATCGTCCTGTCCATGAGTCGTAGGTATTTCACATAGGTGATTCCCAGACATAGAGAAATATCATGGTCAAAATTTAATACTCATGGCCCGTCGATGGACCCACGAATATTAGGTAGGTCCCGTCGTCTGAAGGCCAATAGAACAAGTTTATGATCCCATCAACGGTCAACTAGGATGGTCTGTAGGTTTAATCACAGACCGTAGGTCTCCACTGTTGGTGGAGGCCGAAAGTTATTTTAAGGGACTTCTTGGTCTTTTCCCTAATTATTTTTATGCAATACCCTGTCATTTTAACCTCTATTAGAACCCCAATATAAACGTCTTACCCCCAAAATTTACCCACTCAATTCATTCTATCAAAATAACAAAATATAAGAACAAATTCATCCTCCCCTAAAATAGTTTCTCTCCCTAGAATAAGAAGAAGAAGGAATCAACCTAGAGTTCAATATCAAGTTGCTTAAGGTATTTTAAAATAAAGGTATGATAGTTTTCATATATGGACCTTTTTCCTCTATAGAGTTCCTAATCCCTCAATTTTGAAGTCAGAAGTTCCCACTTGAAGTTAGGGTTTTCTTCTATGTTAAGGGTTTCTTTCAATATTGATTTATTTGATTGTTTTATGAAGCATTAACCATGAATTGAGATAATTCAATGATTTTAAGATGAATCCCAATGAACCCATGCATACCCCCATGTTTTCTAAGTTATGATGATTATGTGGGCTTTTAGCCATGAAAGAATAAGATTATGAAGCTATGCATGTTCTTTGTCAAATTGATGAAAATGATTTATGATGATATGGGAGTAAAGCTTATATGTTGTTGTTGTTATTCTTGTAAAATGGTTGCTCACATAATACTCAATGCATGGATGTGAAAGGATTTTCTGACATAAGGATTCTTTAGAGTTGAAATGTTTTCTCAACTAACTTAGAATCAAGTTTAGGAGCTATTCTAAAGAAAATAAGCTTGGATCGGCTAGTTGAATTGACCTCTATGAAATATAAGTCAATTAATGATTTGTGATTTTGTTGTGGGATTTATGCTTAGCACCGAGAGGATATTGAGATGGAAGTTCTCCCGTATTAGAGTTGGGTTTCTAGTAGCAATCTCCTTATCCCTTACCTATGTGCAACCATCAGATTATTTTCTTAGATAGACATTAACAAGTGGATCCATGTAAGCTAGAAGTTAAGGTTCTTGCCTTGGCAAGTGAGAACACCCCTTTTAGGTGTGGGGCAGACACCAGATTCCATGTTATAGCTCACATGGTCTCTATGTCAGTTAAGGCTAATTCTCACACTATAGATGAACTAAGGTTACTTAAAGAAGTATCTTTCCAAGTATTTAAAAAGAGATGCTTTAATTGCATATTACATTGATTAGTACGATGTTTTCTAGCCTTTTTCCTATGGTTTAACTTGGTCTTTTCATGAGCATGAAAAGGTCCTTTTTAGCATGATTTTACTACTCTATGAATTGCTATCATACTTGGTACATTTTGTACTAACTCATAATGTTGCCTACATTGTTTTCTCCAATGTAGGGTATGACGTTACATGTTCTTATTCTCGTGGCTAGGAATCACCTTCAACTTTTATTTAGTAATGGTGAGTCCTCATGTTTCAAGGAGCGAACCTTTATTGCTTTCATTTTTACTTTTTGGATATTGTACTGGATATGTGGGTTACGCCCTGCTCACTCTTGATGTAATAGATGTTTTTTAGACTTAGTAGACTTCCGCTTTGCTTTCATAAACTCTTGATACAAAATGTTGTTTTTAAATATCTTGATTTCTATAATCTATATTATGAATGCCAAGGGAATTGTGTAGGGGATCTCGGGGTCATATACGCCATGTTACTCCTAGGGTGTACCTATGATCGTGACAAAATTGGTATTCATAGCACAAGGTTTAGAAAGCTCCTAGGATGTCTCATAATCCACATCAAGTAGAGTCTTGTTCATAAGTGTAAGGCTAGGTCATTGATTTGTTTGTCATCAGGGAAGACTTTATCCATATATTGACTTTTGAATTGTTAGTGAAGACTATTTGTTTCAATATTTGAGTCTTTTTGTTTCAATAGAATGACTCACACATTGAAACAAATAGACTTCACTGGCAATTCAAAAATAAATAAAATAAGATTGTTAAACTATTCTGTCACGCCTCAGATCTGATTAAGACGAACAGGCACCCGTTGTCTAAATGGCCCGGGAGAACCAACTTTAAACCTGTACTTACCATACATTTAACTATGATAACTATGAAGCTATGACAAGCTTATATGCCCTGTAGTGATAAAAGACCGACATAGATAGGCCCAAAACTTATATACAACACTTGGCCGTGGAGGCCACAATTGTTAAGAGACAAGACACAACCAAACTTTATACATTAGTCTACAAAGCCTCTACAAGATAGACAACCTTAGTTTAGGCCGGGACAAGGCCCCGCCTTACCCTTAACTACTATACAGTAACAAAATAGATGCCAAAGACTCGATTAAGCCCCGAATCAACTTGGAGCTCACCAATAGCAGCTGAGTGTCCTATGCTCCTACTGGGGAGGTCTACTAGCTGGAGTACATGTGGCTGCAGCATGAAATGCAGCGTCCCCCGAGAGGGACGTCAGTACAAAGAATGTACTAAATATGTAAGGCAATAACATATGTAAACAAGAGCTCAATTGAAATCAAGTATCAGTATGTAACTGCATAGATTAGATTAAAGACCACCCTTGTTGTTGTTGTGGGATCATGTACATTATATTATTTTCTGTATATTTTCTTTACATTGCGATCTCTGTAAAGCATGTGATACAAATAACCAATTGATCAGTGGTAAAAGAGGATGACCCATGCTAGGCATTTTAACCCCTGAGATGCTGTCCTCAAATATATAAATTTGGGATCGACCCATGCTAGGCTTTCGCCCCTAGGCTGCCACCCTTATACACAAATTGGGATCGACCCATGCTAGGCTTTTGCCCCTGGGCTACCACCCTTACACATATACCGCTTCATATAGTTTCTTTAATCTTTGAGATTGTTATTTTGGTGGTCATAATTATTTTTGAGCATCAGAACTGTGGATCAGTAGTAGGAAACATGTGAATATGCACTTAGGGCAACAACAATAACACAAGATGGAAATGTAACACTAATGAATTACATAAGAGCTCAAATGACACAATGGACCTCATTTGATTGACAGGAGGAATCACAAAGCTACTGTTGAAATTACCCTTTTCTCATACCAATACTTGGAAAAGTAAAGATGCACATATATTGAAGCAATTCGACACACTAAGGAGAGGGGAACTATTGTTAGCTGTGTTTGGGATTGTACGCTGCCACTATGTGTCTTTTACTTGAAAGAGCACTTAGGAAGCTCACTTGTTGGTAGTGACACAAGCAGAGTTCATGCCAAATAATATAGAATCGAATAGCCTTACATACCTTGCTGTACCACTCAGATAGTACAACGAATTAACCTCCTTCCTTTCCGATTATTAATCTACAATGAAATAAGTAACACAACTAATATTAGTAGCTAACCAACAGATTGGGTTACTTAAACTTGGCAAACAGTAATCAGGCAGCAAACCCATACTTATCAAACCGATGGTATGCATTCCACCCCTTCTCCTTTAATAACGTCATATACAATACAACCTTCTAATAAGGTCCCCTGAAACTCCTCGGGCTTTATAACATATGCAAAACAGTATACAAAGGGGTTGCAGGCAGCAAGCTCATGCAACGCCCAATTAGATGGTACGTTACTGCACCTTTTACCGTTTTATCCTTTAACAAGTTCTCATGACTTCTGCACATGCCTCCTTATGTTACTATACACAAATGAGTTTCTAAACATCAGAATGTGGCAGTAGCAATATGAACTCACGGTTTCCGACCACTGTCCCTTGAGCATCCAACTAACATTACATTTAAAATGCTCAAATGGGCTAACAATTGAGTTAAAGGGGACTCCCCTCTATGGCTGTCCCAACATGCACAATTAACCAGAACATTCCCCAATCTCACACCATGTAAAAGGAACAATTCTCAGCTCATTAACACATACCAAATCCCCTAACCAATTCAAGCACAAAAGAGGGTTGAAAAAATTAACATATGGCAGTAGCCTTACCTTAAGGTGAAATCAGTTCCTCCTCTTGCATTTCTTAAGATGGGAGATGTTACACCAACTTGTACTTGAAAAATAAAGGGTTTTCTCAGATTTTTAATGCTGAACTTGCAGGCCAGCAATTTGGAGCTTCTAGGGTTTCTTTTTGGGAGTAAATTGTTGTAGAACAAGTGAGAGATATATGAAATGAATTTCATTCTCTTAAGGGTGCTTTATGAACGTTTTTACATTAAGAAAAATGTAGAAATATCTAGTCCCTCACTTTAAGTAAGCAGGTACATCACTCCCTTAATTTCTGCCACAAGATCTTTAAGTAGCTGCATCACCTAGTTGCCCTTTTCTTTTAAATGCAGTCCACATATTTCCTATGTAGGTGCATCACCTATTTACCACTTATTTAAGTAGGTCAGCAGTTAATCTACCATTAAGAACCTATGTCATCCTTTCTACGTAAGCTACACTTGTACGTGAGTAACTTAATTACGTAAGATATCTGAATCAGTACCTTAAGCAAGTAGGTTGATTACTATGACAAATTATACTTTACTTACTCTATTTAGCCTCAAGCCTCTTTCGAATATTGTCAAACCTATTTCAAATCCTCGCTACTCACATAGAACTAGTATATGCAAAATATGGGACGTTACATATTCCCCAGTGCAAACCAAATTAATGACTTAACTCTATTAAATTACAAATTAACTAACCGCATAAGCCTTCACATAAACTGGATTAATGAAAACATTATCTAAATTTTTATTTAGGAAATCATCTATTTAGTTTAAATTGTTCGAGGAATCATTAAAATATGACTTAGCACTTGAAAATAAATAAGAATAACATCATGTGCTCCCGTTGTAATAATAATTACATGATTTCTTCAAAGGATTGTACATTCTCTCTTTGAAAGTTGCAGTGTGTTTCAATTTTAACTCTATCATCTTCATTTTAGTCTTTTATAAGAGTACAATCTTATTTTCTGCTATTACAATGGTATTAGGGAAAGAAGGTAGCTTTACTGAATAAACTTGAGAAACTTTTAGAAGAAAATCATGTAATATATAGGCATCAATATTGTTATTACTTCGTGATTACGTTAAGTCTATATGTTAATCTCATCTTATGTACTTTTCCTAGAGATTTACAACACTTAAAATTCATTTAGTTCGAATAGTAGCTAACAATGGCTTAGTCTATCCCAATAAAAATTAGATTGTACACCGATAAAAGACTGAAATGAAAATAATAGAGCCTAGTGCAAAACACATTGCACCTTTCATAAAGGGAATGAAAAGTCTTATCTAGTAAGCACATAAACTTTTAACTACAACGGGAGCATATGCGGTTATTCTCATTTATTCTTGACTGGTAAACCATATGTTTATGTTTCCTTTAACAATTGTAAAATAATAGATATCTTCATTATTAATAATTTAGATATATTTGAGGGTGATACGACTTCTAGGATTCATTTATTTGCAATTAATTAGAGCTAGGTCATTGATTGATTGTCATCGAAGAAGCGTTTATCACTTTATTTACTTTTGCATTGTCTGTGAAGTCTATTTACTTCTATATGTGAGTCTTTTTGTTTCAATAGAAAGACTCACACATTTAAACAAACAGACTTGAAAGACAATAAAAAGTAAATAAAATAAGATGGTTAAACTATTCTCTAGTGCAAACCAAATCAATGACTTAACTCTATTAAATTACAAATTAACTAACCGCATAAGCCTTCACATAAATTGGATCAATGAAAACATTATCTAAATTTCTATTTAGGAAATCATCTATTTAATTTAAATTGTTTGAGGAATAATTAAAATATGATTTACCACTTGAAGAATAAATAAGAATAACAACATGTGCTCCCGCTGTAATAATAATTACGTGATTTCTTGAGAGGATTTTACATTCTCTTTTTGAAAGATTTAGTGTGTTAGACTTTTAACTCTATATCTTCATTTTAGTCTTTTATCGGCGTACAATTTTATTTTCTACTATTACAAAGGTACTAGGGAAAGAAGGTGGCTTGTCGGAAATCATCTTCAATCCTCGATTCCTAGTGCGCTGATTCGAGAACAAGCAAACTAAGGAAAGAAGGTGGCTTGACTGAATAAGCTTGAGAAACTTTTAGAAGAAAATCAAGTAATATATAGGCAACAATATTGTTATTACTTTGTGATTACGCTAAGTCTATATGTTAATTGCATATGATGTACTTTTCCTAGAGATTTACAACACTTAAAATTCATTTTATTCCTACACTAGCTAACAAGGGTTTAGTCGTTCAATTCCAACAAAAAAAAGATTGTACGCCGATAAAAGACTGAAATGAAAATAATATAGTCTAGTGAAAAACACATTGCACCTTTCATAAAGGGAATGACAAGTCTTATCTAGCAAGCAAAGAAACTTTAAACTACAACGGGAGCATATGGAGTTATTCTCATTTATTCTCGACTAGAAAACCATATGTTTATGATTCCTCTAAAAATTGTAACATAATAGATATGTTTTTTATGAATAATTTAGATAATTTTGAGACTGATACAGCTTCTAGGATTCATTCATTTACAAATAATTAAAGCTAGTTCATTGATTTATTGTCATCGGAGAAGAGTTTATCCATTTATTTACTTTTACATTGTCTGTGAAGTCTATTTGGTTGAATATGTGACTCTTTCTGTTTCAATAGAATGACTCACACATTGAAACAAACAGACTTGACAGGCAATTCAAAAGTAAATAAAATAAGATGGTTAAACTATTCTCCAAAGCAAACCAAATCAATGACTTAACTCTATTAAATTACAAATTAACTAACCGCATAAGCCTTCACATAAACTAGATCAATGAAAACATAATCTAAATTTTATATTTAAAAAATCATCTATTTGGTTTAATTGATTGAGGAATCATTAAAATATGATTTACCACTTAAGAATAAATAAGAATAACAACATGTGCCCCTCTTGTAATAATAATTACGTGATTTCTTGAGAGGATTGCACATTCTCTTTTTGAAAGTTGTAGTGTGTTTCACTTTTAACTCTATCATCTTCATTTTAGTCTTTTATCGGCATACAATCTCTTTTTTGCTATTACAAAGGTATTAGGGAAAGAAAGGTGCTTGACTGAATAAGCTTGAGAAACTTTTAGAAGGAAATCATGTAATAGATAGGCAACAATATTGTTATTACTTCGTGATTACGTTAAGTCTATAAGTTAAATGCATATTATGAACTTTTAGTAAAGATTTAGAACACTTAAAATTCATATTGTTTGAACAGTAGCTAAAAAAGGCTTAGTCGTTCTATCACAACAAAAATTAGATTGTACGCCGATAAAAAAATGAAATGAAAATGATAGAGTCTTCTGCAAAACACATTACACCTTTTATAAAGGGAATGACAAGTCTTGTCCAGTAAGCTCATAAACTTTCAACTACAACGGGAGCATATGCAATTATTCTCATTTATTCCCGAGTGGTAAATCATATGTTTATGATTCCTCTAACAATTGTAACATAATAGATATGTTCCTTATCAATAATTGAGATTGTTTTGAGGCAGATACGACTTCTAGGATTCATTTATTTGCAATTAATTAGAGCTAAGTCATTGATTTATTGTCATCGGAGAAGAGTTGATCAATTTACTTACTTTTGCATTCTCTGTGAAGTCTATTTGATTCAATATGTGAGTCTTGCTATTTCAATAGAATGACTCACACACTGAAACAAACAGACTTGACAGGAAATTCAAAAGTAAATAAAAAAAGATTGTTAAACTATTCTCCAGTGCAAACCAAATCGATGACTTAACACTATTAAATTACAAATTAACTAGCCGCATAAGCCTTCACATAAACTGGATCCATGAAAACATTATCTAAATTTTTATTTAGAAAATCATCTATTTGGTTTAAATTGTTCGAGGAATCATTAAAATAGGATTGACCACTTGAAGAGTAAATAAGAATAACAACATGTGCTCCCATTGTAATAATAATTATGTGATTTCTTGAGAGGATTGTACATTCTTTTTTTGAAAGTTGCAGTGTGTTTCACTTTTAACTCTATCATCTTCATTTTTGTCTTTTATCTGCGTACAATCTTATTTTCTACTATTAGAAAATTATTAGGGAAAGAAGGTGGCTTGACTGAATAAGATAGAGAAACTTTCAGAAGAAAATCACGTAATGTATAGGTAACACTATTGTAATTACTTCGTGATTACGTTAAGTCTATATATTAATTTCATATTATGTATTTTTCCTAGAGATTTACAAGACTTAAAATTCATTTTGTTCCAACAGTAGCTAAAAAGGGCTTAGTCGTTCTATCCCAACAAAAATTAGATTGTAGGCAGATAATAGAATGAAATGAAAACGATAGAGTCTAGTGCAAAACACAATGCACCTTTCATAAAAGGAATGACAAGTCTTATCTAGTAAGCACATAAACTTTCAGCTACATCATGAGCATATGCAAATATTTTCATTTATACCTGAGTACCAAACTATATGTTTATGATTCTTCTAACAATTGTAACATATAACATATGTTCATTATTAATAATTTAGACAGTTTTGAGGCTGATACGGCTTCTAGGATTCATTTATTTCCAAGTAATTAGATCTAGGTCATTGATTTACCATCCTCGGAGAAGAGTTTATCAATTTATTTAATTTTGCATTTTCTGTGAAATCATTTTCTACAATATGTGAGTGTTTCTATTTCAATAGAATGACTCACACATTGAAACACACAGACTTGACAGGAAATTCAGAATTAAATAAAATAAGATGGTTAAACTATTCTTCAGTGCAAACCATATCAATGACTTAACTTTATTAAATTACAAATTAACTAACCACATAAGCTTTCACATAAACTGGATCTATGAAAACATTATCTAAATTTTTATTTAGAAAATCATCAATTTGGTTTAAATTGTTCAAGGAATCATTAAAATATGATTAACCACTTGAAGAATAAATTAGAATATGAACATGTGCTTTGGTGGTAAAAAATAATTACGTGATTTCTTGAAAGGATTGTACATTCTCTTTTTGAAAGTTGCAGTGTGTTACACTTTTAACTCTATCATCTTCATTTTAGTCTTTTATTGGCGTACAAACTTATTTTCTGCTATTACAAAGGTATTAAGGAAAGAAGGTGGCTTGACTAAATAAGCTTGAGAAAATTTTAAAAGAAAATCATGTAATATATAGGCAACAATATTGTTACTACTTCGTGATTACGTTAAGTCTATAAATTAATTGCATATTATGTACTTTTCCAGAAGATTTACAACACTTAAAATTCATTTTTTTCCAACAGTAGCTGACAAGGCCTTAGTCGTTCTATCCCAAAAAGAATTAGATTGTTCACCGATAAAAGAATGAAATGAGAGTCAAGTGGAAAACACAATGGACCTTTCATAAAGGGAATGACAAGTCTCATCTAGTAATCAATTAAGCTTTCAACTAAAACAGGAACATATGCAATTATTCTCATTTATTCTTCAGTGGTAAACCATATGTTTATGATTCCTCTAACAATTATAATATAATAGATATGTTCATTATTAATAATTTAGATAGTTTTGAGGCCGATACAGCTTCTAGGATTCATTTATTTGCAATTAATTAGACCTAGGTCATTGATTTATCGTCATAGGAGAAGAGTTTATCAATTTATTTACTTTTGCATTCTCTGTGAAGTCTATTTGCTTCAATATGTGAGTCTTTCTGTTTCAATAGAATGACTCTCACATTGAAACAAACAGATTTGACATGAAATTAAAACGTAATTAAAATATGATGGTTAAACTATTCTTTACTGCAAACCAAATCAATGACTTAACTCTATTAAATTACAAATTAACTAACCACATAAGCCTTCACATAAACCGGATCAATGAAAACATTATCTAAATTTTTATTTAGGAAATCATCTATTTTGTTTACATTGTTTGAGGATTCATTAAAATCTGATTTACCACTTGAAGAATAAATAAGAATAACAACATGTGCTCCCGTTGTAATAATAATTACGTGATTTCTTGAGAGGATTGTACATTCTCTTTTTGAAAGTTGCGGTGTCTTTCACTTTTAACTCTATCATCTTCATTTTAGTCTTTTATCAATGTACAATCTTATTTTCTGTTATTACAAAGGTATTAGGGAAAAAAGGTGGCTTGACTGAACTTGAGAAACTTTTAGAAGAAAATCATGTAATATATAGTCAACAATATTGTTAATACTTTGTGATTACGTTATGTCTATAAGTTAATTTCATATTATGTACTTTTCCTAAAGATTTACAACACTTAAATTTCATTTTGTTCCAACAGTAGCTAACAAGGGCTTAGTCGTTCTATCCAAACAAAAACTAGATTGTACGCCAATAAAAGAATGAAATGAAAACGATAGAGTCTAGTCCAAAACACATTGCACCTTTCATAAAGGGAATGACAAGTCTTATCTAGTAAGCACATAAACTTACAACTACAACGGGAGCATATGCAGTTATTCTCGTTTATTCCCGAGTTTTAAACCATATGTTTATGATTCCTCTAAAATTGTTACATAATAGATATGTTCATTATTAATAATTTAGATAATTTTGAGGCTGATACGACTTCTAGGATTCATTTATTTGAAATTAATTAGAGTTAGGTCATTGATTTATTTTCATCGGAGAAGTGTTTATCAATTTATTTACTTTTGCATTCTCTATGAAGTCTATTTGCTTCAATATGTGAGTCTTTCTGTTTCAATAGAATGACTCACACATTAAAAAACAGATTTGGCAGGCAATTCAAAAGTAAATAAAATAAGATAGTTAAACTATTCTCTAGTGCCAATCAAATATATGGGTTAAGTCTATTAAATTACAAATTAATGAACCTCAATTGTATCAGCCAAAATAATATATAAATTTTGAATTTAGGAAATCATCTATTTTGTTAAAATTGTTAGAAGAATCATTAAAATATGATTTACCACTAGAAGAATAAATATGAATAACAACATGTTCTCTGGTTGTAATAAAAATTACGTGATTTCTTGAGCAGATTGTACAACCCTTTCTGAAAGTTGCAGTGCATTTAACTTTTAACTCTATCATCTTTATTTTAGTCTTTTATCGATGTACAATCTTATTTTATGCTATTAGAAAGGTATTAGGGAAAGAAAGTGGTATGACTGAATAAGCTTGAGAATATTTTAGAAGCAAATTGTGTAATTTATAGGCAAGAATATTGTTATTGCTTTGTGATTGCGTTAAGTCCATACGTGAATTGCATATTATGTAATTTTCCTTGATATTTACAGCCGTTAAGTTAACTTTTACTCTAGTTTTTGGGAATGCATTTTTTCTATTGATGTTATATCTTTTATATTCCTTCAACAGATTACTCCACTTTAAACAAATTTAGTTAGATTTGTAGTACTTTCTCAAATTTACTATCAACTATCAACTTATGTCTCAAGTGGATTATCACCATCAGGTCTCAAATCCTTAGATGGATATGAGTCTCAACTCCTTGTGCTTAGTTCATTTTCCTAATATTAACTTCTTTTTAAATAAAATATAAAATATGGATGAGTTCTAATACATGCTTTACATTAGAATTGATTTAGTGAATGTGGTTTGCACGTGTAAAATTATATATTAAAAAATTACTATTATTTTAAAATAGAATTTGATGTTAAAATAAATGTTTTATGTATCTAGATGATAAGCATTTCATATAGGAAGATTAAAAAGTTATTTTAAAAATTGTGAACTTCTTGTTTTAATATTTTTAATTCGTTTATTATAATTTGAATAAGATTTATATATAGTAAAAACATTGATTTTAAAGTTTTAATGTTAGGACTTTTAACATTGTCCAAATAAGAAAAAATATTTATGAAATAAAATTTGAGTCAATTTTAAGGTAATGAATTTCTGGAGTTCATAAATACTACAAATAAATAAAGATTTAATAACTATTACTATTTAAGTAAAATAGTAATGACAATTTTGTGCATTGTAAATTCTTTTTAAGGAAGGTTAAGAAATGCAATCAACCTTAGACCTTCATTCTATTCTAAACACAACTTCAACCCAAACTTTAAAATTTCAAATAAGATGAATAATATTAGGTTTTCGTGCCCACTCAACTTTAAAACTCTTTCGTATATAATAATCTGTAAGAATCACTAGCTATGTTTGAAATTAGATTTCAATTAGATATGAAGAATTAATTAGCTTGCTTGAATCATTTATTAAGTAATTTTAAAAGTTTAAATGTCTAACTTTGATTAAGTATTCATAATAATTTAAATATCATTCATAAATTTTTATTCATTTTGATATTAAATCAAAATCTAAGCTAATACAAGGTGCAAAGCAAATACAACTTCGTTGGAACATACATATCATCAAGTAATATGTTATTATATGGTTTATTTTTTTATGTAGCAGAGGATTTTAAATATATTATAAATTATTATATATTTTATGAGTCTTCTTATTGATATTAATTCTCTTTATTAATTATTCTAATAGCTCTCACCATATTTTTTAGGGGTCCTTACCTGTTAGTATATTTTTCCTCTTACTATATATTTTATGAGTCCTTGTTCTTTCCATATATTTTAAAGTCAATATCATAAAGATAATTGAATAATAATTTAATAAAAGATAATAAATAACAATTTTATCTATAGTAGAATCTTTTAAGGAAAGGTAAAAAGCTTAATCAACATTTTTATAGATACTACGAATAACAAATGAAGATAAAATAAAAGTGTTTTTTACTAGGAAAAATGTAGGATTGTGGGGTGTTCATAATATGAAGAAAAAAATAATCTAGTACAGATTTACTTGTGTTTAAAATTAATTTACACCTAAAAGAATAGTTCAAGACAAACATGATGCTTATTGGCGCATCTTCTCTGTAATAGTGCATAGTCAGTTGTAGTTGTTAGTTAGTTATTTACTGCTTATAGGTTTAGTACTCCATGTTCATTATTAAGAGTCCACTACGAATACACCTCCTATAGAATAAGAGTTGTTGATGGTCTTCACTTGTGTTTAAAAAGTTTCTCTACATATTATTAAAATATAATAGATTTCATCTTTTTCCATCCCGAATCTTTATGGTATCAGAGCTCTTCTAAACTCCAACGAGTATCGATAAATCTGTTCATCTCTTTAAAAAAATTTTCTCGTTCATCTATCATGGTGACTCGAAGCACTTCTGTCATTGTTGTTGATAACAGTACCCACCTGGTTCGATTTAATCCATGCTCCTAGCTACCCATAAAGCTTACGGGTCCAAGCAATTTTGTTATTTGGAAGGCTCAGGTTGAATCTCTCATGTTAGGCCATGACCTTTACGGTTATCTAGATGGAACCATGACAGGGCCGTCCAAGACTGTCCTCGAGAATGCTTCGGAGGTACCCAACCCTACGTACAAAATCTGGTTTTGACAGGACCAGTTGATTCGCAATGCCTTGATGGCATCAGTTGACCAAACCATCACCTCTGCAATTACAAAAACTTCCACCTCCAAGCAAGCGTGGGACGCACTACATCACTTGTATGCCAACAAATCACATACACGAGTTTTCAGAATTCACAACTCCTTAACGACAATTACAAAAAACTCTCGTAGTATGACTGCATATCTACAAGAGATTAAGAATGTTGCGGATGAACTTGCAACTGCAGGAGCTCCTATTCCAGATGATGAACTTGCTGTAAAAATACTCAATGGCTTAGGACTTGAGTATGAATCAATTTTCACTGCTATCCAAGATCGCGATGCACCTATTTCGTATGAAGACCTGTATAACAATCTTCTCAATAGAGAGCTCTTTCTTCAACATAAAGAGCCTCACCAAGCAACATCGTCCATTACTGCTGTTATGGCGTAACGGTCTTCCCCATCCAATTCTGTACCTCGCAACCATAGGCAAGGCCAACCATGGCATCTACGAAGTTCCAGACAACAACCTACATTACCTACCCATTCAAATTGGCGCACACCTGTACCTCATCAACCATATCATCCAGTTTGCCAGTTATGTGGTCATATTGGACATACTACTAAAGTATGTCGTTCTTGCTCTCATCAGCACTTGGAAGCGAAGGCACACTATGCTTTGATGCCTTGAATTGTTGATTTCGGAGGGTCACATCATGTGACCACTAACTTACAACAACTTGACAGTTAGGAAGATTACACCGGGACTGAGCAAATCACCATGGGTAACAGTAACAAAATACATGTCACTCACACTGGTAATATTCAGTTAGATGCTTTCAACAAAAAAATTCACCTTTCAAATACCCTCTGTACCCCAGCTATTAAACCTAATCTTATATCTATGTCTACATTTTGTCAGGACAACCTGACATCCATGGAATTTTTTCCATCTTCTTTTCTTGTGAAGGATTTGAGCACAGGGGTAATGTTGGCACGCGGCCAGAATAGAGATGGACTTTATGAATGGCCCTTTGGAGGAGGACAATGCAATCTGAGATACCAAATAACTAAGGTGAAATCTCAAGAATCTTGGCATAAACGATTAGGACATCCAAATAAAAGACTGCTTAAAACGCTCTTACAAAAGTTTTCAATTCCTGTTTCCCATTTAGAAAAGTTTGATTATTGCAATTCTTGCTCTTCTAATAAAAGTCATCGACTACCTTTTTCTCAGAATACTTTACTGAGCACAAATCCTTTGTAGATTTTTTTTAGTGATTTCTGGGGGCCCTCACCAATTTTGTCGATTGATAAAAAATTATATTATGTAATTTTTGTTGATCAGTTTACGAAATATATTTGGCTTTATTCAGTTAAAAGCAAAAGTGAGGTTCAAACAATTTTTTCCAAATTTAAACCCCTTGTTGAAAAGTATTTTCATACAAAAATCTTCTCGGTGTACACTGGTGGTGGTGGTGAGTTTGCAAGCCTCAAGCCATTCCTTCTTGTCAACGAGATTGAGCACCTTGTATCTCCCCCATATACACCACAACGAGTTGCCATGGCTGAACGTAGACACCACCACATTATTGAAACAGCCAAAACCATTTTACATCAAGCCTCCATGTCTCCAACATTTTGGTCGTTTGCTTGTCAACAAACCGCATTCTTGATTAACAAATTGCCTACCCCAACTCTTCGTAATGATTCTCCATACCAACGGTTGTTTGGCGAGATTCCCAATTACACGGTTATTGGAACCTTTGGCTGCCTTTGTTACCCATGGCTTAGGCCGTATACGAAAAACAAATTAGATCCACGCTCTACTCCTTGTGTTTACCTAGTCTATTCTAATGTCCACCACATTCATCAGTGTTATCATCCTATGTCTCAAAAAAATATACGCTTCCCTAGATGTTATATTTTAAGAAAATAAATTTCCCTTTTCTCATATGTTTTCCTCCATTAAGGAAAAAAACTAATGACTTTACAGATATTCTGCTAACTGAATCACCTGCCTCCACTCCTGCACATGTGCCATCAATTAATCATGAGATTCCACCACCAATCCAGGTTGCTACACGATTGCAAAAGGCTTCTTCAGTGGATCCATCTTCAACTCCATCTCTTGAGGTAATGCCACATTCCACTAGTGTCTCAGACTCCTCTTTGCAACACCTTGTTGATCCAGGTTGTTCTATTCCCACTCCTCATACATCTCCACTCCTACTCCAATATAAACGGCGAAACCGGCAAGCACAAGTTCCATCCACAACACCTCTTTTACCTGATGTCGATTCAGTCCCAACCCAGGTTCAATACCCACCTCCTAACCCATCTTCCAGTATCAATCCATTATCTACCACAATCATAAAATCTACTTAACCACCCACTGTTCATCGCCCTATCACTCGTTCTTAGAATAACATCACTACCCCAAAGAAATTAATTGATTATCTTACCATTACCTCTACTGAATCGCTTCCCACTACGTATAACCAAGCCCAAATGAGTGAACACTGGAGAGAAGCTATGAAACTTGAGTTTGATGCCGTAATGGCCAATCTGACCTGGGAGCTCGTACCACCTTCCATTTCACACAATGTGGTTGACTGCAAATGGCTTTATCGTACCAAAACCAAACCAGATGGAAGTGTGGATAGGTATAAAGCTCGGTTGGTTGCAAAAGGTTTTACTCAACGTCCGGGTTTAGATTATCACTCTACCTTTAGCCCAGTTGTTAAACCTATTACTGTTAAATTGGTTTTATCGCTTGCAGTTCAGTATAATTGGGCCTTGCACTAGTTTGACATGAACAATGCATTTCTTCAAGGTCACCTTAATGAAGATGTTTATATGTGCCAACCTCCTGGTTATGCTCATCCTGATTTTCCTCATTATGTGTACAAACTAAAGAAAGCAATTTACGGCCTGAAGCAGGCTCCTCACGCTTAGTATTCTGAGTTAAAGTCGTTCCTCATCTAAATGGGATTTCAGAAATCCAACTCTGATTCCTCCCTTTTTATTCGTCATCATAGTAAACCGTTGGTTTACATTCTTGTATATGTTGATGACATTATTGTTATTGGTTCCAATTCTAATGTTATTCAACAGGCTATTCGGGTTCATTCGTCCCGATTCTCTTTCAAAGTTCTCGGACAACTGCACTACTTCTTAGGTGTTGAGGTTCTTCTCACGCAAGATGGAATCATTCTTTCTCAAGCCAAGTATGTTACTTATCTTCTCGTTGCCCATAATATGTCTGAATGTTAACCTGTTCACACACCAATGAGTTCTTCTACTTTTCTATCCCTTAAGGATGGTAAACCTTCTGTGGATGCCACCTTGTATCATCAAGTTGTTGGTAAGCTTCAATATTTGTCATTTACCACATGAGACATAAGTTTTGTCGTTAATAAGTTGTCTCAATTTATGCATGCTCCTACACAAACACATTGGTCTTCTATTAAACAACTTCTGCGCTATCTCCAACATACTAAGAATTATGGGTTACAGATAACGAGCAAAACATCACCTGGGTTGTTTATGTATTCTGATGCGGATTGGGCAGGTGACATTAATGATAAGACTTCTACTTTTGGATATATTTTTTATATTGGTCAAAATCCCATTAGTTGGTCCTCCAAGAAGCAACGTATTGTAGCTCATTCTTTTACTAAGGCAGAGTACCACGTTGTCGCTTCTGCTCTTACTGAAGTCAATTGGGTTCAAAAACTACTTGCAGAACTACATGTCCAGCTGCCAGAACCACTACTACTATATTGTGATAATGTTGGTGCTACTTATCTCTGTCAAAATACTGTCTTGCATAGCAGGATGAAGCACATCGAAGTAGATTTTCACTTTGTTAGAGATCAAGTGTAGAGGTACCAGGTGCGCGTTCAACATCTACATGACGTGGATCATCTTGAAGACACACTTACTTACAAAGCCTTTGTCTCGTCTGCTCTTTCACAAAAATCTACCCAAGTTTAAGGTTGTTGATTTCACCTTCAACTTGCGAGTGCGTATTGGCGTATCTTCCCTGTAATAGTGCATAGTCAGTTGTAGTTGTTAGTTAGTTATTTACTACTTAGAGGTATAGTACTCCACGTTCAATATTAAGAGTCCACTAGGAATACACCTCCTATAGAATAGGAGTTGTTATTGGTCTTCACTTGTATTTAAAAGTTTCTCTGCACATTATTAAAATATAATAGATTTCATCTTTTTCCATCCTGAATCTTTAATGATGATAGTCGTAATTGAAAGTTTTATTCGATTAAAAGTTAGAGGGTTACAATAACCTAAAAAAATAACAAATCAATGTATGCTCGAATACAATTTGATCAAAAATTTAGCTCAAAAATAAGATTGTATCTCTATTGTGCATCACCAACTTAAAATTATGATTTACTAAGATGGAGTGAATGATCAATGCATTATCGAATTTGACTTGATTATTTGAAAAACAATCCAAGCAAGTGTTCACTGATGGATATGATGATTATTTCTTGAAAAGAACTCTTAGTTCATTGATGAGTCCACAGTTTGGACTCATTTAGGGCTTTATTTTGATAGAAATAGTGTCCTCGAATGCTTATTATGTCTCAATATCTGATGAAAACTCGTAAGTTTCAGGTGTTTGAAGTTTTAGTGGAAGCATGGACACTTAGGCGCAAAAAGGAACAAAAAAGCTGGAAAGAACGAAGAAGCCGAAACCTGAGCATCGCCAAGCATTTTTGGTGACTCGCCGAAAGGATAGACTCCGCCCTTTGTTCTAGTACACGAAGCCTTGAATGAAGAGGATCAAGAAGGCGATGAAAGGTGCAGTCAACGCTTCGCCAAATAGTTCAGCAAAGCAGTACTATACTACCCAATGGTCCAGAACATTAAGACGCTGATGGCAAGCACTAAATAGTAAGGAGATAGAAGATGGTCGAGTCACCGAGTCACTCGGTAAACTCGACTAATTTCACCGAGCTATCCGCTAGCACTAATTTCTGATGGCTATTAATACTAAACATGTTATTAATTTTATAGGTTCCGAACCATTATTATAATTTTCACAATAGAATGGTACTTTATAGATATTTTTTCTCTCAAGTTTGGAGAGGGTTTTGTGGGAGACTTGAAGAGAGAAAGATTTCATTTTCCCAAGTTGGAAGTGGGTCTTCTCCATTCTTCTTCCTTTGTTTAAATCAAGATTTAAATTCTTACACCTATTTGATTTTACTATCATTTTAGGTGTATTTTGTTATTTCTTGATGTGTGGCTAAAACCCCCATTCTTGTGGTATGATTTAGCAAATATGTGTTGTTATTGTTGTTGGGTCTTGCTTGCTGATAGGCTAGATGTATTTTAATGGTGATTTCATCTAGTGGTTGTGGTTTAATTTAATGGATTTGTAGTTGCAAATGCAAAACCACCGATGTGTTTTCGGCTTGCCCGAGAGGGAGGTCGCGAACCAAGACCACTAGA
Organism: Solanum stenotomum; assembly: GCF_019186545.1. Classification (NCBI taxonomy): domain Eukaryota; kingdom Viridiplantae; phylum Streptophyta; class Magnoliopsida; order Solanales; family Solanaceae; genus Solanum; species Solanum stenotomum. The sequence continues at coordinate 19,551,244 of NC_064288.1, forward strand.
CTAATGACCTAAGGAGTGGGTCAACATAAGGTTCAGCCCGAAAGGGTGAGCCCTAGTCCCATATCCTAACACTTAGTTCGAGAGAATGAGTGGGGTAAGGCGTAGGTTGATCTTCATGCGGCAGATGGGTGTCTGAGAGAAACCCATTTGAAACGGGGTAAGTTGCCCGAGAGGGAACTTATTTCCATTTAAAACTTAGCCTAGTCACTATTATTTTGCAAATTTGCTATATGAAGCATGTACCCAACGATTTATCTCAGCTTGTATTGCGGTCACACACCAAAAACTTCTCCCCATACTTGATTTTCTTGTTATTTCTTTGTTGTTTTTACTACTTGTGACAAAACCGCCATTTGATAGTTGACACTTTCGTGTCACCCCCTTTAATTTACTATGTTTTTGTTCGTAAATATCTTTAGCTACGACTAGTTAGAGCTAAATTTTATTTTTCTATCAATTCTCAAAACCACTCCCTTGGGACACGACCCCAACCTTTAGTTGGGTTACTATACTATCGACGATTGTAGACACTCATACCATCGGTTATTGTCGTTGGTCACGATAAGCATCAAAATGGCGCTGCTACCGGGTAGTTGTGTTACTTGAGAATTTTTAGATTAGAAGAATTTTTGTTCTTCTTAGTTCTTGTAATTACTAATTTAATTTTTAGTTTTGTTTTATTGAGTGTGTAAACATTTCAAAAAGCATGAGTGTTAACGGTAGTAACGGAAGCTAGGTGGGCCATCAGGATGACATCAACAACCTGAACAATGTTCGAGAGCCCAATATTAATGATCTGCATCTCATGGGAGGTGTTGGAGCTAGTCTTCTTCCTATAGCAGAGGGAAACGCGGTATTCCACATAACAAGCACCATGTTGCAACTTTTGCAACTAAAGGGACTTTTCAGTGGATTAGCTCATGAGGACCCACACGAGCATCTTCGAAACTTCGTAGATGTGTGTGGACCATTCTCATTCAAAATCATCTCTCAGGAATCAGTTCGATTGAGGCTATTCCCTTTTTCTTTGATGGGCGAGGCATGCAAGTGGCTAGCTGAGTTGTCACGAAACTCCATCACTTCGTGGGAGGAGTTTGTTACCGCATTTAATGTGATATTTTTCCCTCCTTCGAAGATGATGACTATTCGGGATAACATCCAAAGCTTTAAGCGTCTGAAAGGAGAACCTCTACACGAAACTTGGCTGTAGTTTAAGAAATTGGTACTGCAATGCCCAACCCATGGTCTGCTTGACAATGTGCTCTTTCAATACTTCTACCGGAGTCTAGACTCGGTAAACAAGGGTGTCGTTGACCAACTCTCACCCGGAGGCTTAATGCAACAGCCATACGGAGTAGCAACTCAGCTTTTGGATGGCATGACAACCATTAACAGAGCATGGTACACTCTTGAGGACCAAGTCTCCCCTATCACCATCCAGTTATCTAAAGAGCAGATTGAAAAGGACAATGAGATAGACCAAAACATGGCCAAGATCATGACTCATCTTGACATATTATCAAAAAATGTCATGGGGGCTGGTACCCGTGGGGTTAAAGTTGTGGGAGTAGGGGGTGCAAATCCTGATGAGCTGAAGTTTGAAGCCATGTATGATGAGAAAGTAAATTTTCTAGCTAACCTAGGCGGGGGCTATCGTTCAAACTACCCAAGGCAGGGTGGAAATCAAGGATGGGCTAGAGATGAAGGATGGAAAGATCAAGACCGTGAATGGAGGGACCAGAATCCAAATTGGAAGGATGGCAAAAAAGATAGATATATGCCTCCTCACGAGCAACAAAAACCCAAGGATTCGAAAGGTGGTAGATCTGAGGATATGCTCTCACGTATCCTAAGCAAAGTTGAAGGGTCAGACAAAATGTTAAAAAGCATGAAAGAAGATGTGTCTACCCTCACTCAGACTGTTACCTCTCATTCAGTCTCGATCAAGCAGTTAGAGACCAAAATGGGTCATATATCATCTCATCTCAACCCAAGACAGCATGGGGTTTTGCCTAGTGATACTACGGCTAACCCCAAAAGTGAGGTTTGAATGTTGACTTTCATCGTGTCACGACGTTAACTAAGGCGTTGTTTGGGAGGCAACCCAAAACCCTTTATTGCTTGGTTTTGCTTTAAGTAAATAATGGTGTGTTGTTTGTATAGGTTGAAATGAGGGAGGTGATTGAAATAGGATATGGAGGCAAGCAACAGGTCCACTTAGCGAATTGTTGAAAAGGTTGGAAAACACGATTCTGTCCGTTGGCTAACACAAGGCATTGTCAGTCTAAACCTTGTACAACTCAACGGTGTAGAAAAGTTAATGGCGCATCGCCGACCATTTCAGCGATTTCGATGTAGACCATCGTTGGAATCTTCACAGGAGCTACAAATCCTGTGACATTTGGCGAACTAGCTAGACACTTGGCGCTTCGCTGAATGAATGTGCGAATTGACCCACATCCTAAACAGGCGGGAACTGGACGGTTTTTTCAAGCTACACGTTTAAAAGTCCTATTTCACTCATTTTTTCTCATCTCTTCGTCTTACCAAACCCACACCTACACCATAGTTGTATATTTCTTGCACTTTTGGAATATAGTGGTTCATTGATTTGAGCACAGATTTGGATTGCATTGCTGCCTAACACTTCATCAGCATCTATTCACCATCAAAGGTTAGTAGTCTGAACCTCACATTTAAAATTATTAAAATTGTACTTCTGCGTGATGATGAAAATGTTAAACCTCTGCTGAGTGTCTGAGTCACTGGGATTGCATATACTTTCGATTATGATTTGGTACCTAGTGCATCATTCGAGGAGTTCCCAATTAGCCAGACTTTGAGTTGAAGTGTTACGTGGTGGGAATATAAGTTTCTATGTGTCTTCATTGAAATTGAGTTATATGCGAGTAAGCTACATTATCTGGGGTTGCTGGGTGAGCTTTGAAACGCTGGGGTGATAATGGGCACGTTGAGCTGATAGGCGAGGTGAACAAATTCCGATGAACAGCTCAGCGGTTCGCCTAACAGCCCCATTTCGCCCTTAACTGCACATTTCATGTACTGATTGACCTGTAACTCTTGGCGGTCAGTTTGATTCGCACAATACACTCGGCGACTCGCCAAAATATTCCTTGTTCTCCCTTTACTTGCGCCTTTATATCAATTGTACATCAATTTCAATGATTAACCTAACAGCCTAGCTGAGAAATTCTACACTCATAAACACCCTTTTCCTCTAAGTTGAATAAATATTAAACTTATCCTCAATTTTTTTGTAGAAATGGCTAGACCAAAAGTCGTAGGGAGAGATGATCCACCCAGGCACATAAGAGCACGAGAATTTATACACGATGAAAAGAGAGCAGAGCTTGCCAGATAAAGGAAGTACACCAAGGAAGCTAGGGAGAAGAGACGAATTCCCTTCGACCTTAATGTGTGCCCATGTGATCGAAGTTTAGTCAATGCAATACATGCCTTCAGAGCAGCTCAGGAGATAGATCAGATGATTGCAGCAAATCTTGTTGCAGAGGCTAGGGCAAAAACAAACAATCGGGAACAAATAACAATGCTCCAGGAACCATTGTTTTACTTCAGGATGATGCATCGGGCACTGATATCTCGGCAGATAGGGAGACTGCATAGATAAGACCCTTCTTTATCCCTTTTCCTTGTCTTATCTTTCTTTAGCCTTGGATATTGTTACTGTTCGCATTTGAGGACAAACACTTTTATTTGTGGAGGGATGAGGCCCACACCTTTTGTGTTGACATTCATGTTTTGTTTTGTATATATTTGGGTTGTTCTGTTTTAAATTGTTTTACACTGCTTTTTGTGGATGTTTGAGCTCAGGGGTCTCTTTTGTTCTTAACTGAAAACAATTTTGACACCTCCAAAAATTTTTAAATTTTTCACACATTTTTGCCACCCCTCATAAATTAAATGTGGCTATTCTTTTGCAAAAATTTGAGCCTCGGTTTCAATCAATACCGATGACTTGAATAGTGCTCTCAATTAAACGAACATGAATGCACGGCTACAACGAGGCCAAATGAAGGTGCATAGACATTGTAAAATCTTTGCATCTCCTTGAGATTAGCCATTTATCAAATGGATTCTCTTGTAATGACCGTTGCACACTAGCGAAAGTATGCAGTCTTGTTTAACTTAAGTGTCGATGTCTTGTGTGATTAGCTTAATTTGAAACTTGCATGAATAAACCTAGACTTTTCCCTGTTAGTCTAATTGATTTAGAAATGTGTCCTCTTGAGATGATCTTAGACAACTTTAAAGAGTGTGAGCCAATTTGACATATACCTCTTTTGTGGCCTACCCCTGAGCGTGTGAAACTCTTTTGCACATCCTTTGAGCCTTACCTTTCTTTGGAAGAACCTTGGTGAACCCTAGACCTTACTTGACCTAGGAAAAGGAGGAGTCAAGAGTACAAGAAAAGTTCCCCCTAACCCATGGTATTGCATGAAAGTAGAACCCCTTCGAATAGAAAAAAAAAATATATATATATATAATAATCTTTCCGAAGGAGATCGGGTTCCAAGCAATTCACCAAGGTGAATAAAAAGGTGACTTAGAAGCACTAGAAAAAGAATTGATAGAGGAAAAGAAGGGAATGCCTTGAGAATACCACATCTCACGAGGACAAAGTCACTGAGCTTAAATGACCATGCCTTTGCACTCAACCCCATTACAAGCCTTAGAAAGACCTTTTTGATCTTGAGTAAGCCGAATCGAATATCGATTGGAAAATAAAGGCAAACCTATGGGTGAAAACATGCACTGTGTTGCTCTTTTTGAGTGTGAGCGTTGCATCTAATTCCTAATCTTGAATTGATTAACCTCTGTGTGTGAATATGGAATCATTCTTTATGTGAGGTCATTTGGATACTTTTTGTTAAACTTGAACTTGCACAAGTACCAAGTATTGTGAGCATGAGAATCTTTGGTAATGGTGTGTCACAACTTGAATCTTTGAGTACACGGTTGATCATTGCATAAGAAATTTGAATCCTTTTGTGTATGTTCATGATTAAATCTTGTGTAGCACTGCTTGAAACTCCCTTTTTGAACGGCTGAGCCTAAGTTTGCTTGAGGACAAGCAAAAGTTTAAGTTGGGGGTGTTGATGAGTCCACAATTTGGACTCATTAAGGCTTTATTTTGATAGAAATAGTGTCATCGAATGTTTATTATATCTCAATATCTGATGAAAACTCGTAAGTTTCAGGTATTTGAAGTTTTAGTGGAAGCATGGACACTTAGGTGCAAAAAGGAACAAAAAGGCTGGAAAGAACGAAGAAGCTGAAACCTGAGCATCACCAAGCATCTTTGGCGACTCGCTGAAAGGATAGACTCCACCCTTTGTTCCAGTACACGAAGCCCTAAAGGAAGAGGATCAAGAAGGCGATGAAAGGAGCAGTCAGCGCTTCGCCAAATAGTTCCGCAAAGCAGTACTATACCGCTCAATGGTCCAGAACATGAAGACGCTGAAGGCAAGCACTAAACGGCAACGAGATAGAAGGTGGGCGACTTGCCCAGTCACTCGGCGACCTAGACTAATTTCGCCAAGCTATCCGTCAACACTAATTTTTTATGGCTATAAATACTAAACTTGTTATTGATTTTATGAGTTCTGAACCATTATTATAATTTTCACAATAGAATAGTACTTTTTAGATATTTTTTCTCTCAAGTTTGGAGAGGGTTTTGTGGGAGACTTGAAGAGAGAAGGATATCATTTTCCCCAAGTTGGAAGTGGGTCTTCTCCATTCTTCTTCCTTTGCTTAAATCAAGGTTTAATTTCTTATACCCATTTGATTTTAGTATCATTTTAGGTGTATTTTGGTATTTCATGATGTGTGGCTAAAAACCCCCATTCTTGGGGTATGATTTAACAAATATGTGTTGATACTGTTGTTGGGTCTTTCTTCCTGATAGGCTAGATGTATTTTAATGGTGATTTCACCTAGTGGTTGTGGTTTAATTTAATGGGTCTGTAGTTGCAAATACCAAACCACCCATGTGTTTTCGGCTTACCCGAGAGGGAGGTCGCGAAACCAAGACCACTAGACTGATGGCCTAAGGGGTGGGTCGACATGAGGTTCAGCCCGAGAGGGTGAGCCCTAGTCCCATATCCTAACACTCAGCTCGAGAGAGTGAGTGGGGTAAGCCATAGGTTGGTCTTCATGCAGCAAATGGGTGTTTGAGAGGAACCCATTTGAAACGAGGTAAGTTTCCCGAGAAGGAACTTATTTCCATTTAAAGCTTAGCCTAGTCACTATTGTTTTGCAAATTTCCTATCGAAAGCATGTACCCAACGATTTATCTTAGCTTGTATTGCGGTCACACCCCAAGAACTTCTCCCCATACTTGATTTTCTTGTTATTTGTTTGTTGTTTTTACGACCTGTGACAAAACCCCCATGTGATATTTGACACTTTCGTGTCACCCCCTTTAATTTACTATGTTTTTGTTCGTAAATATCTTTAGCTATGACTAGTTAGAGCTAAATTTTATTTTTCTATCAATTCTCAAAACCACTCCGGACACGACCCCAACCTTTAGTTAGGTTACTATACTATCGACGATCGTAGACACTCATACCTTAGGTTAGTGTTGTTGGTCACGATAAGCATCATTCATACTAACAAAGAGAAGAAGAAAAACATAAAGATCCGAGCTTTACAAACCTCATGACCACTACTATTCATAATTTGATAGGGGCTACCAACTTTAACTTGTAGTACATATAATTATTTACATTCTAGACTTTAATTTGGACTCAAGAATCTATAACTCTAGTAATTTAGGTCAAGTAGATTGTTATTTTTGTATTAAATTTTATTAAAAATTAAAGTCCTAAATATTTGAGAACTAATTGAATAAGTATTTCTATATATTAAGAATAATTAAATTATAATTTTATCTAATATAAAATCTATGCTAAATTTAAGGAATATCACTCGTAAAAAAATATGTGTAGTGTTCTTATGGTACTTTGGGTCTTATTAAAACTATAATAACTTGGAATCGATTTTTTTTACCTACTAATGCATGTTAGAATCCATAATTATTAGTATCCTTAGGTTAAGAAAAAAATAAAATTAAAATTATAATAACTTAAAGAAATGAAATAATAGTTTGAGTAGATAATAAGTATTAGTCATTTTTTAATTCTTCTTTCCATATATTTTAGGAGTTTAAAGCATACGTGTGTTGCACAGTTGTATTGCATTATAAGACTTATACAAAAACAACATATTATAAAGTAGCAATTAAATTAAATTAACATAAATGCAAACTGTTTAAATAATACTGATCGTGAAACCCTTTTTTACATGGACAATATCCGATTACAAACCTAATTTTCAACTCATGTTTTAAATTTTTTTGAACATTCTCTGCACTAATTGCTCACTCTCTTTTTCTTTTTAAACATGAAGATAAAAGAGATGAAAAACAAAAGAAAAGACACTAATATAAAGAATTTGAAACATAATTTATAGTTAAAACATCAAAAATTTAAGTTTCTATCATTTTGAAATTTCAATGTAACATCAATATTCAGGTATCAACAACGCCGAATAGTGTAATACTCTTTCCACTTACATTCTGTTTGGATCGTATTTTATTATAACATTTTATTTTAACAAATATTATAGTTAATTAGATATATTGTATCATTTTATTTCATCAAATATTATCTGTAACGACCCATTTGGTCATTTTGAGTACTAGAGCTTTCCGATAGATTCTAAATGGATATTTTGGACTATTCATAACTACAATTATAGAATTAATGGGGTACTTTTAATAATATATTTAGTTGGTGGTTAAAGAAAATAACATTATAATTTATAGTGGGTCACTTTCACACTTTTATAGTTGGTCTTGAATAATAATTAGGGAGTGAATATTCTGTAGAAAGAAATTATAAGGTTTAGTAGTTATTTAATTATTAATTAGTTGATAATTATTAACCCTAAATAATTAAAAGACTAAACAATAGAGCGAATGCTTACCTGCAACTCATGAGACGGCGGTACCCTTAGGTAAATCTTCAACAACCATCAATATTGTTCTTTGCATATTAATTGTTGGGCGGAAGGTTTTGTATAATTACCTGATATGACTTAGTGCCATTTTATGACTGAATGAATAGTAAAATTAATATTATATGGTCGTATTGAATAATTTAAAGTGCATTGTGAATGGAATGTTGTGACCAACCATTAATAATCAGTAACTAAAGTGTTGGCTGTGATTATTTATCAAATTTGATTTCTAATATTGTTTATTGGGTTTAATGAATGGGTTGCATGCTTAGTAAAAAGGTTAGGTGTGGTGTCGGTTTGGGAGGAAAAGAATCAACAATTAAATTGGTTTTATGTTAGGATGAGTACTTAAAGGTACAAGTTTGACTGGGGAAAGGTGATAATTAATTGCTTCTAGTAATGCTAATAATTGGCAAGGAGTAGTTGGTCACTGGAAATTGTAGAAGGAACAAATTATTAGCAGGCTAATGTTTTGTATGTTTTGTCGTAGTTAATGTACGGGATAAATTTGTGGTTTCGGTTATGGGGATTTCTACGGTTATCACATTATAATCTAAGTTTTGATAAATTGGTATAGATAATTAAATATTAGGTTTATCGAATTATTGAAATTCCATTAAAAGTTATGCTAATTGGAGGAATTAAGACCTACCCTTAGGTTTGAACTTTAGGAAATTGATTATAGAATTAGGTGAGTTTTTGGTCAAGGCTAGACATAGAATAATATGAGTGTTTATAGACTCGTTAACTTATAAATTTAGCATATATACTTGATAGATTGGAAAGGTTCGGAGGCATTGAGGAAAGGAAGAGTATTGGAGAAGTAGTTGCTTGACTTCAGTTCTTCGGTGGAGGTAGGTTATGGTTTATTCTATTTGATAGATAATCTTTTAATAGTGATTGATATGCATTAGGTGACACTGTGAAGTTCTCTATGTACTTGATTGTGTGGTTGTGTGGTTTGTGATTGGTCTGAAATCTTGAGACTGCAAAATTTATAATCTTGAACCCTCTCTATCAAAGTGATGCCTTGAATAAAGAAGGCTTGATGAAATATTGTTAATGAATTGAAAAGTGGTGATAATAAATGATAAATTAATGATATTATTGGATCATAGTGTCACGTTTCGACACGGTATTATTGGATCGGAGTGTCACATTTCAACACGGTATAATTGGATCGTAGTGTCACGTTTCGACACGGTATAATTGGATCGGAGTGTCACGTTTTGACATGGTATTATTGGATCAGAGTGTCACGTTCTGACACGATATAATTGGATTGGAGTGTCACATTTTGACACGGTAACATTAAAGGAAAAAAATATTGAATTAACTTAATGTACTAAATCTCAAAGAACTCAATTCCCAAATTAGTTTGGTTTGGACGCATGAGTCCTCATGTGTGATCTTGATATTGTTGACTGATTACATACTTACTTTAGTATTGTTGACACTGGTTCATGTGTTTGTTGTTTGCCACCTGCTAAGTGTCATAGTTAATTTTATACTATTATTCATTACATATTAGTTTCTATTTTGGGTTGGCCGATGATATCTACTCAGTACATATTGCCCTGTACTGAGCCCTACTTGTGTTTTCCTTTAATTTTTTTTTTGTGGAGTGCAACGAGTGAATCAATGACTTCAACTCGCCCTCAGCTCTAGCTAGTCTCCAGCACATCAGGTTCCAGGATGAGCTTTTCATTCCAACTCATGTTGGATTCGCTTGGCCATGGCATGATGGCCTATGTTTGGGACACAAACTATTTTATTCATTTATTTTGGTGTCATTAATACTCTTAGACTTAGTATTTGAAGATTAGATGTCCTTGATGTGATGACTTTTAGGTTTCCGAGATAATGTGTAATACACTTTAGAGGTTGATTTGATTGGTTACTTTAACAAGTTTTGAGCTTCCGCATTTTATTGTTATTCGGAGTTGAATTATTGATATATGTTGGGGTTTAAGTTCCTTGGTTCGCCCACTTAGGAGGTTAAGTGTGACTCACGACTCGTTTTGAGTCGTGACATTATCACACATTTAAAACTACAGGAAAAGGAAGGTATGTAGTAGAACTAAAATATATGATAAAATGTGATTATTACAAAATAATACTTTTTTGTCGCTAACAATATATGTTGAAATAACAATTAAGTAATGATTAAAATAAACATTGTATTCAAATTACAATACCTTCTGAAACGTGTGATTGTTCTCTTGTCGTTGTTTTTTATGGTTTAGTCTGTTGCTTTCTTAGAGACATTTTGAAGAATTTCGCCACCATATTTGCCATTGCCATTGATAATTCCTCCTCCTTTAGTAATCAAATTTTTGACATTATAAAAAAGAATCGAATGACTTTTATCTTTGTTGTTGTCCGAAACTGTATTCAACAGCTTCTAAATATCCAAAAACTGTATTATAATTTGAAGAAGAAAAAGAAGGAACTTCCAGAAACAATGAATGTAATATAGACTAAAAATCCTTTGGACAAGTTTTATCTAAACTTGAGATGTAACATAACAAAAAGAGTAGTTTAAAGCAAGTTATAATTGGCTAGGGAACATTGTTTAATCACCAAATCCTGACCTGAAATAAAATGATAAATTATGCGCTCTCTTGTAAAAAACATAAAATTTCAGAGATTATTATACTCAACAAAAATAATTAATTTGTCCTTTTTTTCGTTAATTTTTGCAGCGAGTTTTGAATTAAATCTGATTTTTTTGTTTCCTATTAATTAGGGGCCATACAAAAAAATAAAATGAAACAACAGGACAACACAAAAACAAAAAAATATTCTACAATGACTATTCGAAAGAAGAGTTTTGTCTCTTTCCATAAATAAAATTAAAGAAAATCACACCTTGGTGATGCAAATGAGAATCCCTGAACAAAGAAAATCAAATAACTAGCTCAAGATTCCTATATCCCACTTGATAATCAGACATGTCTATAAGTGAGTGAATACTTACATAGAATTTTGAGACCAATCTTTTTCTTCTTTTAGCTAATATTTTTTACTTTTTCTCCAACTGTTGTGGCTTCTCTTTTTTCTAATGGTTTTATAGACTAGGTTTAGGGGTAGTATGGTCTATTTTTTCTCCTTTTGGATCTTATCTTCTTAAAATCTCCTTATATGGATTTTGGATAAGAAAAAAAATTTGGACAGTATGAGTGGAATATTCTTTTTCCTAATGGAATATGATTTCGAAAAAAATTAGGATGAAATTTAACATATTGCACCATGTTATTGGGTTCGATTTTTTTAATATTTATTTTCAAATTATTCAACAATAAAATAATAACTAAATATTACATATATGAATTTAAAATAAAAACATATTTTACGTAATTTCTTCTTTTTCCTCGCAAATTAAAAATAAAAAATTATCTAAAAAACAAGACCTTTTGTGATTTTCAATTTTGTCAAGTAAAATCTACGTTACAATGTTATAAAAGTTAAAACAAACACTAAATTTAAAATTAGATATTTAAATCTAAAAAAAAGGATTGAAAGTCATGAAAGGTAAAAAAAAAATAACTTGTCTAAACCTATCTCTGCCCTTATATAGGCGTAGAATTCTTGCACTAGGGCTGAATTGAAAGTGTCAAGCCCTTTTTCGAATATTTGCCAACCCCACATGTTGATCTCCTCCAAAATACATGGAAAAAGGCTCAAATAACCCTAGATTGTTGAGTCACCATACAATAATAAGGCTCCTCTTGAGCGAGTCTAACACCTTAATCTCAATTGTGGGGAAGTGTATAGCATCTTCCCTTTTCTATCAGGTGTCTACTATTGCAACATCAGTGGGACTTACATAAGTATTACCCTACCTCTATTCAGCCTCTTCGATTTTTCTTCTTCTTTTAGCTCCCCTCAAAATAACATGAGCCAAGATTATCTATAAATATACGCTTGGTAATAATGGTTTTAAGTGGAGGCATATCTAAACAACAATTAACAAGAAAACACATGATTTTGTCAGTTCAAAACAAATGAAAATATAATCGAAACACCTAAGATACAACTTTGCACTTGGGGAATACAGGGTCACAACTTACTGTATGTGGACGCAACTATATGCCATAAACAAACCTATTTTGACATAGGGTTTGCTTCATTGATGCAATGATGTACCACCTCAAAAGTCCCTCAGTACATATCATGTTTTGAAAAGTTTAGAAAAAAATCGAAGTCTGCAGAATCTGAGTTTTTATGAACGCACTTAGGAATCATAAATTGAACCACGAACCATAGATAGGGATTTGTATATGGGACTTTAGAAACTGAAATGTAAGTTTGAGATTTATGAGTGAGATTTACCTCTCGTAAACCCTTTTATGGGTGATAGATCTAGGTCATGGATCAACTTTAGAAACTTAGTTATCAGCATGAACATGACGAGCAAGTTTTACAATTTGTACACTTTTTCACGGGTCGTAAAAGGTTTAATAAAACTAAATTCCTGAAACATCATAAACTCAGGAATTTCCTCTAAGTTCTACGGAAATGGTTCTTCAGTTCGTAAGTGGAATCAAGGACTGTAGATACCCCTTGTTGATTACTTCCAAAAAAAATTAACGAGGGTCATTTCGGTGTCATTCTTCTAATCCCCATACTATGTCGTTTTGGACTATTTTAAGTGTGATTAAGTGAGTCTTATTAGCCTAGATCCTCTCCTCACACGGATCGACCCAAAATTTTGTTTCTTCTGTCGAGAGTCTTGCCCCAAGAAAGAACTAGGGTTCCAAGCTTCAAGTCTCCATTAAAGGAATTCAAGCTAGGGTTCTTCAGTCTAGATATGTGAAATTTCATCAATAGGTATCTCTTCACCCTTGATTCCAAAAAGAACCCCCACTTCTTCAACTTTATGATTTTTACAAACCTAGGGTTTGTAGGATCGTATTAGATTCTTGATGAATTCAAGTTCTTCTTCATGATTAGTCTTCAATTGCATGATTTTAACTATAATCTCATATTTTCAATGGTATCTTCAAAAATCCATGGCATACAAGTATTTTCATGATTTAGAAATATGTTATTTCAGTTCCATGCAAAAATTATCAGATCATCATGATTTTAGATACATATTGGTTTGTTTGAATAGCAAACTTAGGTAAAAAGCCTAAGTTGGGATGTGGAAATAAAGGAGGAAATAAAGATAAGTGGAAGACAAATAAAGATGAAGTGAGACTCAACTTTGAAATATGTTACAAAAAGAAGAAACCCATTCGTGTAAAAACAAAGATTGTAATGAACAACTATTTGGAAATTAAAATGAAAAAGAAAGTTTGATGAAATAAAAAGGTTCTCCAATAAAATAATTGACAAGTCAAAGTTTGAGTTCTCAAGTGAAAAAGAATGGAAAGAACTTGAGAAGAGGTGAAGATGATTGCAACAATGCTTTGAAAATGTGATGTTACCGAGCCAAATTGACATACCATAACCCTCAGCCCCATTACAAACCTAGAAGACCCTTGAGATATTTCATGAACTAGATTGTATGATGATTTGAAGATATGAGCAAACCTATGGGATGAAGCTTGCATGCATTTTTCTTTTATAGAGTGGGAGTTTTATTGATTCTTAACCTCTTTTTTTACCTGTTTTATAGGATCATGAAATCGTTCTTGATGCGAGGGCAGTTGAGCGCATTTGTTGAAACATGGTTTTTCATTGGAAAAAAATCTATAATTACCTTAAGCTTGGTTTGGTACTGTCTAGTGAAGTTTTTTGATCATGATTGAGTGGTCGATTTTATTGAGAGTGGTCTTGTAATGAGACTTTCATGTTAGATCTCATTGAGATTTGTTGTAGACACCCTTGTTGAACTAATTTTGTTCTTGATTTACTTGAGGACAAACCAAAGTTTAAGTTGGGGATGTTTATAAGTGGTAGATTTACACTCATTTGAGGCATATTTAGTTCAACAAATAGTGTCCCACAATGACTAAATATGTCCTATTTTAATGATACTTTTATGATTTGTAGCTACGAAGGCTAAGGGACAAGGCAAGGATGAATATTTGGAAGAAGGTCCAAAAATACAAAAAAAGTGTAAACTCCACATTGTTGATCGCCTAACAAGAAGGGTGAATCGCCCAATGGGCATGACTTCGCTCAAAGTGGCTGTTAGTCAACACATGAATTAATTAAGGCATGTTGGCAAACGAAAAGAGGAAAGGCAACCCGGTGAACGGAAAGGGCGAACATATTGACCATCGACAAAGGTGATAGTAATTGGAGGAAAAGGGAAGGCTTAAAGGGTGAATAAAGGTGGTACTCGACGATTCACCAAATGTGAAAGGCTGACTCAAATAAGCTCGCTGATTGAGGTTCAAACACCTGAAGCCTAAACCAAGAGAAATGTGCGCTATGAAGTAAATATTGATCCGCCGAATCATCTTGGTGAGCTCGACTAACGTGGCTGAAGTGGTCACGCAGTGAATTTTGGGCCCAATTTCAAGAAACTATAAACAACACAAAGGAGAGAGAAAATATAGAGCTTTTTGCAAGGATATTTTGATTAGTCTTCAGCTAAGAGTTTTCCCTCCTAGAGTGAGAAATATTTTACCTTGTGATGAACATATTTAGTTTTTCTGCTTGTATTTTTGCTCTTAAAATTGAGATAAATTCAAAGTGGGTGTTGCTTATAATTGCTTAATTTCATCTCACCTATGGATGTTATCATAATCGGTATAAGTTCTTTACATTTTGTGATGGGTGGCTAAAATCCCAAAGACTAGGGGTACAATTAGGGGGTTTGGTGTTAATTTAAAGTAGTGGGTATTTTGCTTTGTTTTGTTTTGTTGTTGTTCATCCATGGATTTTGGCTAATTAGCATGGGCTTAACTTATGGGTTAAGTTTACAAACTTAATCCTACTTCCTATATCCAATTGATGCTCGAAAGAGATTCATTGGAGTGGGTAATTATTTTGATACATGCAATTTATGTTTGATGTCTGTAGTTTGCTTGAAAAAGAGATAATAAGTCGGATCTATTTGCCTAATTCTGCTCGAGGGAGAGAGAATAATGTAAGAGTATGTGTTATTTTTATTATGCACATAGATGAGACCGAAAGGAGGTTCTATGAATTGATTCTATGAGACCGAAATAATATTACTGTCATTGAACATGACCCGACCTATCCATCAATATTTAATACTATTGAGCAACACAATTACTCCTATGTGACATCGATTTCCAATCTATGCACCCTTAGATTACTCGTTAATTACTTGAATTTCCAAATCATTAGTTTAACTGTAAACCTTAATACCAAAGTCATTTTCGTAAATTTGGTAGAATCATCCAATCATTGTTCTTAATTTCTGTATATGAATTGATTTACATTCTCAGTTTCTTGATAGAATTTCTTTCACTATATCACTTTCTGTGGGATTTTACACTGACTCTTAGTGGGGTATTTTTATTGACGACAACATCTTACTCTTTGTATTTGTTTTAGGGTGTAGTTTGAGCATTATTAGCCCCCAAGTAAATGGGGCATTTAGAACAATGAGCTTCCTCGAATATCATACACACCCACCCACCAACTTTAGGGGCACAAATCCTCAAAACTCCATCAGGATCGAGAGATGCTGACTTAGCTTTTTCCTTTCAACACTTCCTCCCGAATTACTCTCAACTTTTCATCCACAAATTAGTGGGCACATATATGATCCATCAATGTAGACCTAGCGTCAACGAAGACAACAACACAGTGAGGTGCAAAATTATCTAAATTACTTTATAAAATTTTATCTTTATAAATTTGTACTAAATTACTTTTGTGCTTTTTGTTACGACAACTTTTTAAGCACTCTTGATGGAATCAGAATTGAGGAAGAGACAACAAAGAGAGAATAAATTGTGTTGCAACATGATAAGGTACTTGTACCTATTAATATATTTCATTGGAGTTGATATGTTGTTGTATTATTCGTATAAAAAATATGTTGTAAAGTTTTGCAGAAATGGAAAAGTCACAACCCTTTTGTAAAATCACAACACATCGGCAAAGTCACAATCATTCAATGTGAAAATGTATCTTCTTTTACTATATTTCATAATATAAATAAATATAATATTTCATAGGATTTGAGCTGACTTTTGGTATTATTACTTATCAAACATCTTTAAGATAATCAATAAATCAAACGAATGGTCCATAATGTTGCTTAAAAAATATAGTATGAAAATGTAGAATATGTATTGAATTGGGTGTTAGGAAGAAGAATAGAAAACATGGAAAATTTGTCGTTTAAAAATTCGATAAAACCTCTCTCTTTATAGTCTACAAAGAGTAGTATGAACCAGTTCTTATTGTGCCTTATCAGAAAAGTCAAAACCATTCGAAAAAGTCGCAACACTTTTTAAACGACACAATTCTTCGAAAAAGTCACAACTCTATGGAAAAATAACAACCCTTCAGAAAAGTCAAAACTCTTTGGAAAAATCACATGTAACACCTCAAGTCCAAGGAGATGAGAAATTTAAGTTTGTTCACAGGCCAGTGCCAGTACAGATGACACCACCTACGGCTCATAGGTGGGATGATGGTCCATCGATGGTGGCGTGGTTGGTAAGTTTTTATTTTTCAATATGTTAGGTCTCAGTACTTTTATACATTTCACCAGGACGGTTTGTCAGTCAACGCACGAGTCGTAGGTAGGTCTCGTAGGTGAGTCCTACACTTAGAGGAATTTTAGGATCGAAAAATGAGTCCTACGGTCGTGGTCCATGGTCTGTCGATGAACCCATGATTCATAGGTGGGTCCCATCATTGGAGTTTAAGATTTAATGGTCTCTGATCCCATCCCACCTCCTCTCTTTATTTATGCGGCTTCAATGCGTTGCTAGAGATTTTGCACTTTCTCCAGATTGGAGTATTTCAACTTGGAGTCTTTTTGTGATTACTTTTTAGTGGACTTCGATCCATGTAGGCTTGGAGCGTACATGAGATCCTCTTCAGAGTCGACATGCCCCTGGGTCACTTTTTCTAGCTGGGTGGCGTACGCCCCTAGGAGTGGATTGGTTGGCTGGGAGACCTTGATAGTTAGATCCTTTTATGAGTCGACACACCCTCGGATCACTCTTGCTAGTTGGGATGGAAGTGGACTGGCTGGCTCGACGGCCTAGTGTAATAACCCGAAAATTCAACAAGTTAAGTTAGAGCCTCACCTTATGAATAATGACTTAAAAAATAGTTAAAATGATGTTATAAACCTAAACTAATGTAATTGACTTGGTTTGGAAGAGTAAAAGTCTAAACGTCAAGAAATGACCACGACGTCCGGAAACTAGAGAAGAATGTGTTCTAGTGTGTCCTTAGGTTGTGGGCAGGTTTGGGAGTGTCGTATGATGGTATAATATGGTGAAATAGTTTAAAATATGTAAATATATATTCCTAGGGTCAAAACGTTCGAATACGACTCCCCAGGGCCACCCTAAAGGGCCCCGAGGAGGACCCCAACCTTAGCCAAGCAAGCTGCCAAGGCAACTTGCAGATAGCACTTGGAGGGAATAGTTATGCGTCGTGCATTTGCTCCCCCAAGGAGAAAAAATACAATTTGTGACGCAGTCGTGTCGTGGACTCTACTGTCTCGAAATTTAATTCCAAATATCTTCAGAGAACAGCTCCGCTCGCGGACTTGTTTCGCGACCAAAATGCAGAAATGCAAAAATTTATTTTTACTTCATTAAAGAGTACATTTAAGTGAGGGGTATGTAGGGTACTTTAGGGGACGTGTATATAATGATTTTTTAGTCAATTTACCTCACTTTAATCACTCAAACACAAAACCCCAAAGATCTAAACCTAAAGTTCCTCCTTCTCTCTACTCTCTCTCTTCTCAAGAACTCCATTGAAGAAGATTGGAACTTCAAGAAGAAGACCAAATCTCCAAGGTTTCAACTCGGATTTTTGTGGTTAATTCATCTATAAGGTATGGTTTCTTATCACTCTTGGGATTCCTTTCCCCAAGAGGCCCCTTCAAGATGAATTTCAAAATCTCCAATTTCTAGGTTTCAATCCAAAAACGTGGGTCTTCTTTCTAAAGTGAAATTGATGTTATAAACTGACTTTGATTGATTTTATATGAACAATTATGGATGAATTTATGTTGTATTGGTGGTTTTTTTGAAGAATTCCCTATGAGACCCATGTTTCTCCTTCTTTTCCTAATTCTGACCCTAGTTTGTGTTGGATATTGATTGAAGGCTATGAATTGAATGTGATGTTATGTAATTCATGTTTGTATGATGATTCTACCCTAGGTTATTTATAATTTCTATGACATTAGGGTTGAGTCTTTGAATGAAGCCTTGAAGGCGATGAAGGGAATATGTCAATTGCTTATATTGATGTTGATTATGTTATTACTTCATGAATTACCTTGTATTATGTATTGCTTATGAATTACTTGGTAATTGAAGTATGGATGTCCCACGAATGGCAAGAAGGTATGAAGGTTGGTTCTTCTTTGAACTCAAGTATGAAAGGTGAATTACTTAGATTGTAATGATGCTATACCTAATGTGTTATTGTGGTGTTGATGACCTAGTTTCCTCATCCTTAACCCTCTACACTTGAATTAGCTATGAAGTATGTATACATATTATGGTATGATATTGTTATATGATTGAAAGGAAGTTCTCACGATTGTTGTGTAATGTAAAGTGAAAGGTTTACTCACTTGCTAAGTGTCTCTAAAGTGAAAGGATTGTTACTCACTTATGAACACATATGAGCTATTATGGTAAGATATATCTACATAAGGGTCTATTAAAGGCTAATATGAACTTATGTGATGACTAAAGATGATTACAAAAGGTAATCAAATGCGTAGCACCGAAAGGGCATGTAAATGAGATGGGGGTCTCGTGTTTAGTAAGTCCGGCTCCCCACATGGGTTTTCTCACGTTTAGCAAGTTCGGATTACCTACAGTATGTGTTGTCTCATGAGATGGAAACCCCCACGTTTAGTAAGTTAGGGTTTCTAGAAGCAATCTCCTTGACCCTTAACTATGTGCCCACATAGGACTCTAGCATAGTGGATCCACCTAGATAGCTATGTAAGAATGGTTACACCTTAGGCAAGTGTTAACCCTCTCTTTTCAGTGTGGGAGTAGAACACTGGATTCCATGTAGCTCTCATGGTCTATGTCGGTTATTGCAATATTTCCCTAATGTAAACGTAAATGAAGGTATGAAAGGTGTGAACTCTTACTAGGGCGTTCTTAAGGGCTTCTACATAGTGTAAGGGAGGGTATGGGACATCTCTTGCACATTGCAGTTGTGGGATCCTAAGAGATAGTTGTAGTAGTGTTCTCTTATGATTTTGATGATTATGACTTATGTATGTTGAAACTATGTTATGTATGATCATTATGAATATGGTAAGTTATCATGAAATATGATCTTATGAATGTATGCTTGAAGTAGGTTGCTTAATGTGATACTTGGCTTTGAATAGGGTTATGGGGTTCTATTTTTTGCATTGCACTAGTATTGCTTCGGCTGTCTACACGTTGGAATGATATTATGTTGGTTTGGACTATGATACTTAATTGTGTGCATATTGGATTTACTTGGCAAAAAACATGTTTTGAATAAAATGTCTTTTTATGCATGTTTCAATGGTTTTTATGCATAGCAGCCATACTTAGTACGTGTGTTGTACTAACCCATATTTTCTCCCTTTTCCCAAACATTTAGGTTCGGGTCGTTGAGGATTCAAGCTTACTTCTCAAGACACTTGGAGTTGCTTCCCCAAGTTGGTGAGTCCTCAAGTCCGAGGACAAGACCCTATGATCTAGCTTCTATGTTTAGTTCTTTGCTTATGTTGAAAGACATTGTTGTACTTCCTATTTGCAAGACTTCTTATTGATGTAAGGGCTAAGTCCCATTTTTGATACTTCTACGTCTAGATGGTGCATTGTGACGATGTTAGATCCTATTTTTCATATATGAAGTGAAGTTGAACTTCCAAAGTAAAAGTTTTAAATTTTCCATGATTTTATTCTATGATACATGTTATGACGAATGGTAAGGGCTCGTATAAGACCTCTTCGAGGTCAAACATGCCGGTAACGACTAGGGGGTGCTCTCGGGTTGTTACACCTAGATTGATTATCACTTTTTCTTGTTGGGCTCGAAGTTGACTAGACTTGATTGTCAATTACTTGGGCTGGGAGTTTGGCTTTTTTTGTTCGTGGTACTCCTTTCTTAGTGTACACAACTATTATATGTATGTGTCGGGCTTAAAAGGATCTGTTCAGGTTTTAATTAAACTTGGGCACGAGTGTACCTTCTGGGCTTATGGGTCTAGTTAGGTTTAGTTTAGATGTACTTAGATTTTGTTTCAGTATGCCCGTGTGATTTTTTTCATATCCACCCGGACCTTTGTTTATCTAAATTGCATCTTTTTATATTGTTTTTACCTTCTTTCTCAATCCACCTTTGAAGTTTACTATGTACATTTTTTTCGTACTCATACTACACTCTACATATTTTTCATGAAACAGGTCCTAGTGCCAGCTACCAATGACGATCGTTCGTGCCATGTTTTGATGCTTTTGGGGATTGGAGACGAGGGTGAGCCCTTGGAATCCTCGATCAATTTTTCTCCTTCTTTATATATATATATATATAGCTAGTCTTTTGCCTTGAGACAACTTGTTATAGTCCACATTTGGGACTTGTATTTGCTAATATTACATAGCTTTGTACTCGCGACTTCCAGGTTCTAGGATGGATTCAATTGTTTTTAGATTTTGTTTTGCTTCGGTTTCTGTCTTAATTATATTTCTAGTGTTATTTCTATTTAGTTCTAACCTTATACTCACTACTTGTCATTCTAGGTACGGGTTCACTTACATACTAGTAGGTTATAGTAGGTGCCATCATAACTCATGAAATTTTATTGTGACACTTTTAAAACAACTCCTCATAGGAGACACCCGTATAGCGTGCACAAATGGCAGCAAAGATTTCTCAAAACTCAGGACCTAGTGCACTTAGTATTTTGACGACAAGTTTTAGATACGACACAAGAGCACCAGAAGTGGATAACTCGTCTAAAAAAAAGAATAGTGTGAAGATATTTGGTGATAGAGCGAGAGTACTTAGTTACACATGCAAGTTGATCATGTAAGCTGAACACTCGTGTTTGGGATCTCTTTGCGTAAGTGGTAACATGAGCATCCCATGCTTATATAGAAGAGTTGGCGACAACAACGGTAGAGGCATGTGGGGTGTGGCAGAAGCCATGAGGGAATTCTGGATGAGTTGGTCATGATAGAACTAAGTTAAGAAAGCAGGATTGGGAGATATGTTTGTGACGA
Source organism: Solanum stenotomum (assembly GCF_019186545.1). Classification (NCBI taxonomy): domain Eukaryota; kingdom Viridiplantae; phylum Streptophyta; class Magnoliopsida; order Solanales; family Solanaceae; genus Solanum; species Solanum stenotomum. The sequence continues at coordinate 19,572,672 of NC_064288.1, forward strand.
CGATAATCGTGCGAGTTGGAGATGTGTGGTCCCATCGAGATGGCCAAAGAGGTTGTAGCCAAACAAAAGCATAAATAGTTGGGATTTCTATTTAAAAAAGTTTTGACCAGTACCATAGAGTATGTTGGGTATTTGGGATGTAGTATTGAATTGAATAATAATTTTGTTACGGTTGTGTTGTCAGCATTAACAAATCGCTTTTTGTTGTTGCCGTTGTGATAGGTCATTGTTGTTGATCTGTGTGACAAATGTACAAAATAAGGAGAAAAACATTAACCGTTTGTTGATCTGCGTGAGAAACATACAAAAGAAGTAGAAAAAATAATTGTTCTCGATATAGCGTATAGAGCCCTGATATAAACACTGAGTAAGTGCTGAAATAAGATACTTTATTTAAGAATATAAAAACGTTTTATAGAATTATAAAGAATAAGAAGACAACTAATAAAAAACTAATAACCTATATGAACTAAACTAACAATAGCTAACAATGGATTAGTCGTTCTGTCCCAAAAAAATTAGATTGTACACCGACAAATGACTGAATTGAAAATTATAGTGTATAGTGCAAAATACATTGCAACTTTCAAAAAGGGAATGCCAAGTTTTATCAAGTAAGCACATAAAATTTTAATTTCAACCGGAGCACATGTTGTTATTCTTATTTATTCCCTGAGTGGTAAACCATATTTTTATGATTCCTCTAACAATTTTAACACAATAGATACGTTATTAAATAAAAATTTAGATAGTACTGAGGTTGATCCGACTTATAGGATTCATTTATTTGCAATAAAATAATACTAGGTCATTTATTTGATTATCATCAGAAACGAGTTTATCCTTGAATTGTCAGTGAAGTCTATTTGTTTCAATATGTAAGCCTTACTGTACCAATAAAATGACTCACACATTAAAACAAACAGACTTCATTGACAATTCAGATGTAAATAAAATAAGATGGCTAAACAATTATTCAGTGCCAATCAAACCAATGACTTCACTCTACTGAAATACAAATTAATTAGCCACCTTCACATTCACTTGATATGCAAAAACATTGTCTACAATTTGATTAAAGAAATCATTTATTTTGTTAAAATTGTTCGAAGAATCTTTAAAATATGTTTTACGACGTGAAGAATAAAGAAGAAAAAATACATGTGCTCCCATTATAATAAAAATTACGTGTTTTCTTGAGAAGATTATACATTCCCTTTTTGAAAGTTGTGTTGTGTTTCACTTATAACTCTATCATCTGTATTTTATTCGTTTATGGGCGTACAATCTTATTTTGTGCTATTAAAAAGGTATTAGGGAAAGAAGGTTGTTTTACTTAATCAGCTTTAGGAATTTTTAGAAGAAAATTGCGTAAATTATAGGCAAAATTATTGTTATTACTTTGTGATTACGTTAAGTCTATAAGTGAATTGCATATTAGGTACTTTTTCTAGAGATTTTGCAACTCTTAAAATTCAATTTGTCCAAACAGTAGCTACCAAGGGCTTAATCGTTCTGTCATAACAAAAATTTGATTGGACGTCGACAAAAGACTGAATTGAAAAAATAAAGTCTTGTGCAAAACACAATGCAACTTTCAGAAAGGGAATGATAAGTATTATCAAGTAAGCACATAAACTTTCAAATACAATGGGAGCACATGTTGTTATTCTTATTTTGTAACATTTCGGATTCATAAAGGAGAAAAGTTTTCTGTCTTTCAGAAAATACCTGGTGCCAATATCGACTGGCATCACTGATGGACCGTGGTGTGAGAAACGCACTGTAGGTAGACCTATGGTTGGCTAGTCTCAATTTTCCAAAATATTGAAGTTCCTGTACTTAGTGACGGTTCACCAGGACAGACCGTCGTTCAGTCCACGAGTCAGAGGTACGTCTCGTAGGTGAGTCCCAAAAATACAGAAATATCAGGGTCAAAAGTAGATACCCATTGCCCGTCTGTGGACCCACGAATCATAGGTAGGTCCCGTCGTTGAAGGCCAACAGAACAAGTCTCTGAACCAATCGACAATCGAACAGGATGGTCTGTAGGTGAAACTACAAACCGTAGGTCTCCACTGTAGGTGGAGGTCGAAAGTTATTTTAAGGGACTTATTGGTCTTTTCCCTAATTATTTTTATTCAATACCCTGTCGTTTTGACCTCCATTAGAACCCCAATATAAAGGTATTACCCCCTAAATTTCAGCCATTCAATTCATTCAATCAAAATAACAAAAAATAAGAACAAACTCATCCTGCCCCAAAATATTTTCTCTCTAGAAGAAGAAGAAGAAGGAATCAACCTAGGGTTCAATACCAAGTCTCCAATTCATCAAGTTGCTTAAGGGATTTTAAAATAAAGGTATGATAGTCTTCATATATGGAGCCCTTTCCTCCATAGAGTTTCTAATCCCTCAATTTTGAAGTCAGAAGTTCCCACTTGAAGTTAGAGTATTCTTCTATGTTATGGATTTCTTTCAATATTGATTCATTTGATTGTTTTATGAAGCATTAAGCATGAATTGAGATAATTCAATGATTTTAAGAATCCCCATGAACCCATGCATACCCCCATGTTTTCTAAGTAATGATGATAATGTGGGCTTTTAGCCATGAAAGAAGAAGATTATGAACCTATGCATGTTCTTTGTCAAATTGATGAAAATGATTTAAGATGATATGGGAGTAAAGCTTATATGTTGTTGTTATTAATCTTGTGAAATGGTTGCTCACATAATACTCAATGCATGCATGTGAAAGGATTTTCTCACATAAGGATTCTTAAGAGTTGAAAGGTTTTCTCAACTAACTTAGAATCAAGTTTAGGAGCTATTCTGAAGAAAATAAGCTTGGATCGGCTAATTGAATTGACCTCCATGAAAGATAAGTCAATTAATGAATTGTGACTACTCTATGGGATTTATGCTTAGCACCGAGAGGATATTGAGATGGAAATTCTCCCGTATTAGAGGTCGAGTTTCTAGTAGCAATTTCCTTATCCCTTACCTATGTGCAACCATCAGATTATTTTCTTAGATAGACATGATTGGCTTAGATAGACATTAGCAAGTTGATCCATGTAAGCCAGAAGTTAAGGTTCTTGCCTTGGCAAGTGAGAACACCCCTTTTTGGTGTAGGATAGATACCGGATTCCATGTTATAGCTCACATGGTCTCTATGTCGGTTAAGGCTAATTCTCACAGTAAAGATGAACTAAGGTTACTTAAAGAAGTATATTCCCAAGTGTTCAAAAAGAGAAGTTTTAATTGCATATTGCATTGATTAGTATGATGTTTTCTAGAATTTTTCCTACGGTTTAACTTGGTCTTTTCATAAGCATGAAAAGGTACTTTTTAGCATGATTTTACTGTTCGATGCTTTGCTATCATATTGTTGCCTACATTGTTTTTTTCCAATGTAGGGTATGACGTTACATGTTCTTATTCTCCAAGTGGTGAGTCCTCATGTTTTGAGGACCAAGCCTTTATTGCTTTCAATTTTACTTTTTGGATATTGTATGGGATGTCTGGGTTACATCCCACTCACTCTTGATGTAATAGATAGTTTTGAGACTTAGTACACTTCCACTTTTTTTTCATAAGCTCTTGATACAAAATGTTGTTTTTATATCTCTTGATTTCTATAATCTATGTTATGAATGCCAAGGGGCATCTGTAGGGGCTCTCGGGGTCCTATACGCCATGTTACTCCTATGGTGTACCTATAGTCATGACAAAATTGTTATTCAGAGCACAAGGTTTAGAAAGGTCCTAGGATGTCTCATAAGCCACGTCGAGTAGAGTCTTATTCATAAGTGTAAGGCTAGGTCATTCATTTGATTGTCATTAGAGAAAAGTTTATCCATATATTTACTTTTGAATTGTTAGTGATGTCTATTTGTTTCAATAAGTGAGTCTTTTTGTTTCAATAGAATGACTCACACATTGAAACAAACATACTTCACTAGCAATTCAAAAGTAAATACAATAAGATTGTTAAACTATCCTCCAGTGCAAACCAAATCAATGACTTAACTCTATTAAATTACAAATTAACTAACCGCATAAGCCTTCACAGAAACTGGATCAATGAAAACATTATCTAAATTTATATTTAGGAAACATCAATTTGGTTTAAATTGTTTGAGGAATCATTAAAATATGATTTACCACTTGAAAAATAAATAAAAATAATATCATGTGCTCCCGTTGTAATAATCATTATGTGATTTCTTGAAAGGTGTAACGACTAGGTTTCGTCATTATGGAAAATCCACCGGCGGAAATTTTGGGTGGGAAAACTTTTTTATAGTGCCTTGGGATTTCCGAAGCTAGTCCAGATTTGGACAAAATCGGAGTTATTAAGGTGTAGAGAAATCTGGTAATAATCGGGTGATATAATTATGACTTTGATTACATGAGTAGTTAGATAAGTCGTTAAGGAATCCGTACGATTTTAAGAAATTGAATTCGGGTGAGTAAAACTCTCGAAATCGATCTTAGCGTGAACAGTATTTTCTGAGCTTCGTTGGTTAAAGGTGTGTTGGGAAATGAGGGTCTTCGAATTATTAAAATAACTCATTATTTTGTGCAAGTCGCTTTGGCGGTGGTTTTGGTTGCTCTGGTGGTGCCACTGAAGCGGGGTTAGGGCCGCTGTAGTGGGCCAAACGCGACTTAAAGTCGTAAATAAACCCCAAAACGTCTTTATTCTGCCCTTTTTTATTTTATTTTTAGAGCTAAGGAACAAAACCCAGGCTACTCTTGATAGTTTTCCACCTTTCTTGAGGCTAAATGTAAGCTTTTCACTCCCCAAATATCTTTTTTGATTCGTAAAACGAAATATAATGTGTAATTATCGATGGGGGAGGGTTTTGAATTGGAAACCATGGTGGAAAAAGCCCTAGTTTGGATACTTGGGATCATGGGTATGATCTAGTGTTGTTAGAATTGTTAGTAATCCATGTAATTAGTTATTGCTTATTGATTCCCGTGTTATTATGATTGTTTGTAGACCAAGAATAAGAAGAATGAATTTGGAAGGGAAAGGATCAAGTTTTTTAGGGTTTCAAGTTTATTTCGAGGTAGGTGATGGTTGTGATTCTATGATTGATTGATGTATGTTTGTTCTTGCTTCATTATTATACCTGTATGTATGTTGATGTTGCATTATTGATCATACTTGTTGTAAATGAGATAGAGGAATGATGAATGCCATGAATCATGACTAAATTTTATGAACTTGAGAAGATACTTATGATTGTGATTGTGATGAGTTGAATAGATCGATTGCCACGTTCCGGCATAACTAATTGGGATCGGTTGCCACGTTCTGGAATAATTATGGGATCGGTTGCCACGTTTTGGCATAAACATTGGATCGGGTACCACATTCTGGTATACTAAATATTTGGGGTTGGGTTCCATGAGAGGCCAATAACTTGTCATAATTGTGTATCTTGAGAAATGTGAAGTTGTTCGTTATTCATAAATGTTAATAATATTGTATATGTTTGATATATGCATGTGATTATATTGTTGTAGTGACTTATATATGTTGCACTTAGTGGGATAGCCGCATGATCCTACCAATAGACTGTGGTTGTGTATAGATACTGCACTTGCTCTTTCTTTGTTGAGTATAGGGCATCTTCAAGCGGCTATTGATATACCTCGCTTAAAAGATCAATTATTGTTCGAATTCACGGGTGAGCCAATTATTCAAGGCTGCCATGAGTTCTCTTTCGTCTATTTCCATTATTTCGGACTTAGACTTTTCTAGTTAGCTATTAGTTCATTAGTTTGGGGTTGTATCCCTTCTTGTTTAGACTTTTGGTTCGTTATTAAATGTTTTGGTACATGACTTTCAGGTTCTAGGTTATTTCTTCCGCATTAATTAGTTGTTAGATTTTTTGGAAGCTTATGGAAACTTCAGTTTATAGGTTTTATTCCTGCTTTCGTATCCTTAAATTCTTCAGTATTTTGGCTTAGTTGTTTGGTTTGGTTGTAGTAGTGGTTCTCCCATCGGAGAGTTAGTTTGGGTGCCAATTATGATGGTCTGGGTCGTGACAAAGTTGGTATCAAAGCCTAGGTTCATTGATCTCGATGTACCAAAATGAGTCTAGTAGAGTCTTACGGAACGGTACGGGGATGCCTCTACTTTTCTTTGAGAGGCTGATGGACTTTAGGAAATCTCTTTATTTTTCTCGTCTCCTTTCATGCTATAACTTGATTCCAATTGGTATCGGTTGATTCTAATTGGTATCTAACCTCCTTCACTTTTTTGTTCAGAGATGGTTAACACTAGATACAACATCGTCAGGCATGTAGCTCCCGTCAATGCTCTTGCTCAGGAATCTGTAGCGAGAGGTCGTGGTTGAGGCAGGGGTAGATGAAGAGATAGGGGTAGAGGCCGAGGAAGAGTGGCGCCTAATAGAGATAGGGTACCGGTGGAAAATGCTCCCCAAAATGAGGCCCCTCCCATGCATCATAATGAGATAGAGGGGGATATTGTGGTTGAAAATGTTAAGGAGGTGGGATAAGAGGAAGAGTTGTAGGCTGAGACTAATGATGTTCCTCCCATAGACCCTGTGTTAGCTCGACAGATCATTTCATTCTTGAAAGGGTTGGTTGGTCCTGGAGTGTTTCCTTCTGTTCAAGGAGCTTAAGCTCTCACTAATCCCATGTTTGCTAGTACTGCTCCCAAGACGGGTGGAACGGAAGGTAATGATGTTTTCTTCCCTCCTTTGTTGGGTTCTGTTATGACTGGTATTGAGCATGAAATGTTGACTAAGTTTTGAAGCTAAAGCCTCATGTGTTCCTTTGTTCTGAGAATGAGGATGCTTTTGAGTTTATCTTAGGTTTCTATGAGAGGCTTCATAAGTTGGGAATTGTCCATCAGCATGGGGTTAAGGTTGTGTCATTTCAACTTCAAGGTGAGGCTAAGCAGTGGTGGAGAGCTTATATCGAGTGCAGATCTTCAGTTTTACCTCCACTTACTTAGACCCAATTTCATGCTTTGTTGTTTGGAGAAATATGTGCCCAGGACTTTGAGAGATCGTAAAAATGATGAATTCATGTCTTTGGAGAAAGGTTTTATGTCTATGGCTGCTTATGAGGCCAAGTTCCATGCCTTGTCTAGATATGCTACCCAATTGGTGATTATTGAGGAGAGGATCCGTTTATTTATTAGGGGACTAAATTTTGAGTTGCAGGTATTATTTGTTCATATAACCTCTGCAGGGAGGAGCTTCAGTGAGGTAACATACTATGTTAAGAAAGTGGAGAGGGTGAGGCGAGACAGTCAGACTAAGGCATTGGCAAAAAGGGCCAAGAACTCGGGTAACTTTCAAGGTTCTTATTCCAGAGGTTTAGGGAGGCCAACACTGGCAGCCAAGCCAATTTAATCCGCTAATGCCCGCTTCTATAGGTAATTACTCAAGAACTCCACTTTATAATTTGATTTCAGATAGCCATGGAGTCGCACCTTCGACGGGCAGCAGGCCATATTTTGATCGTACATGTTACAACTATGGTGAACCTGTGCATATGAGGAGCAATTGTCCCCACCCACGTGTGTTAGATTCTGCGCAAAAGCTGTCTAGAGCAGTGGTACCTGTGGGGAATGGTAATAATAGTCGAGGGCATCAACAAGGTAGGCGAGGAGGTAATTAACAAGACCGTGGAGGTATAGGAAATGGTAATACAGGAAGGGGTAACGCACAACAAGGCAGGGAAGTGGCTCGTCAAAATGATAGGGCTCACTGTTATGCATTTTCGGGCAAGAATGAGGCAGAGGCATCTGACGCAGTGATCACATGTACTATTTTTGTCGGTGAACGGATGGCTAATGTGTTATTTGATCTGGGTTCTACTTATTCTAATGTATCCGTGCTATTTGCCTCAAAGTTTGATATGATTTGTGATATACTTGATGCCGCTATCCATGTTTCTACCCCAGTTAGAGAGTCAATCATAGTTACCCATGTCTATCGTGCTTGTCCTATTTAGTTTACGGGTTTTCAGACTTGGGTTGATTTGGTGATTTTGGATATTACTGACTTTGATATAATTTTAGGCATAACTTTGTTGTCCCTCTATTATGTCGTGTTTAATTGTAATACAAAGTCTGTAAATCAAGAAATTCCGGGAAGGGAAAAATTAGAGTGGGGAGGGGTGTACAAGCCTAAGCGAACTAAGATCATATCCTCCATTCGTGCTAAGAAATTGATAGGGCAGGGTTGTTTGGCGTATTTGGCTCATATTAGAGATGTTGAGATTGAGATTCCATCCATTGAGTCTATTCCTGTGGTGTCGGAATTTAGAGAAGTGTTTCCTAATGACTTGCATGGTATGCCTCCGGATAGAGATATAGATTTCTGCATTGATTTGGAACCTGGTACGTGCCCCATTTCTATTCCTCTATATCATATGGCTCCGGTAAAATTAAGAGAGCTTAAGGCTCAAATACAAGAGCTTCTTGATAAGGGATTTATTAGTCCTAGTGCTTACCCATGGGGTGCTCCAGTTTTTTTTGTTACAAAAAAGGATGGTAGTATGAGAATGTCTATAGATTACTGGAAATTGAATAGGGTCACTATTTGAAACAACTATCACTTGCCTCGAATAAATGATCTTTTTGACCAATTGCAATGTGCGTCAGTTTTCTTCAACTATCTAAGGTCTGGTTACCATCAGTTGAAAATTAGGACTGAAGATGTTCCTAAGACGGCCGGACTCTCTATGGGAACTATGAGTTTGTGGTTATGTCTTTTGGTTTGACTAATGCCCCTGCAGCTTTTATGAGTTTAATGAATGGGGTGTTCAAGACATTCCTTGATTCTTTCGTCATAGTCTTTGTTGGTGATATTTTGGTCTATTCAAAAAGTGAGGAAAAACATGTCAACCATCTTCGTATTGTTTTGGGTGTTCTTGGGAAACAGAGGTTGTATGCAAAATTTTCTAAGTGTGAGTTTTGGTTGACTTTGATTGCATTTTTGGGACATGTAGTGTCAAAATAATGGGTAATGGTACATCCTCAAAAGATTGAGGCAGTTAAGAATTGGGCTCGCTAGCTATTATCGTTAATTTGTGAAGAAATTTGCTTCTATTGCCACTCACTTAACTAATTTAACCAAAAAGGACATACCATTTGAATGAACTGAAAAATCTGAGGAGAGCTTCCAAAAGCTCAAGACTTTCTTAACCACTGCGCCTATTCTAACATTACCGGTTGAAGGTAAAAATTCTATTATTTATTTTGATGCTTCACATTCTGGTTTAGGTACTGTGTTGATGCAGTATAAGAATGTTATAGCTTATGCCTCGTGTAATTGAAGGTGCATGAGAGGAATTACCCACCACATGATTAGAAGTCGGTAGCGATAGTGTTTGATCCTAAGATTTGGTGGCATTACCTTTATGATGTTAAGTGTGAGGTATTTACTGATCATCGCAGTTTGCTGCATGTGTTCACTCAAAAGGATATGAATTTGAGACAACGAAGGTCGATTGAGTTACTTAAGGATTATGATGTCACCATTCAATACCATCCGGGTAAGGCTAATGTGGTGGTAGATGCTTTGAGTCAAAAAGTAGTGAGTATGGGTTGTTTAGCTTGCTTAAGTATAACCAAGCGACCTTTGGCTAAGGAAATTCAAACCTTAGAGTCTAATTTCATGCAGTTGGGCATCTTAGAAAGAGGTGGGGTGTTAGCTAGGATATGAGGGTCACATTCATTGATGAGATCAAGGACAAATAATTTGAAGATGAAAATTTGGAGGAGCTTAGAAAGAAGACTGCGATTCGTAAGGCACAAAAAACACTCTTGATGTGGAAGGCATGCTTAGTTTTAAAGGAAGAATTTGTGTTCTGTGAGTTGATGACTTGATTCAGAAATTGTTGGCTGAATCTCATCTTTCGCGATATTCTATTCATCTGGATGTTATGAAGATGTATCGAGATTTGAAGCAAATTTATTGGTGGTCGGGCATGAAGAAGGATATAGCGGAGTTTGTGGCTAAGTGTCAAAATTGCCAACAAGTGAAATATAAACAACAAAGGCCTGCAAGTTTGGTTCAAAGAATGCCAATTCCAGAATGGAAGTGGGAGGGAATAGCCATGGATTTCATGGTTGGTCTTCCCAAGACTTTGGGGAAGTTTGATTCTATGTGGGTAGTGGTTGATAGATTGACTAAGTCGGCCTATTTTATTCTTGTAAGTATAGATTATAATGTTGAACAATTGGCTAGGGAGTATGTGAAAGAGATAGTGAGGTTGCATGGGGTGCCCCTCTCTATCATCTCAGATCGTGGTACCCAATTCACATTCAAGTTTTGGAGGAAATTACATGATGAATTGGGAACACAACTCACTTTTAGTACATCCTTCCATCAACAAACAGATGGGCAGTCATAGAGGACTATTCAAGTATTAGAAGACATGTTTAGGGCATATGCGATTGATTTTGGAGGGCATTGGGATAAGTTCCTACCTTTGTGTGAATTCTCCTATAATAATAGTTAGCACTCCAGCATAGATATGGCTCCATTTGAGGCACTCTATGGGAGGGGATGTAGATCACCCATACGATGGTTCGAGTCTATAGATGTGAAACCATTGGGGGTCGATTTAGTAAAGGATGCTTAAGAAAAGGTGAGGAGTATTCAAGCCAAGCTTCTAGCAGCCCAGAGTAGACAAAACAAGTATGCAAATCATAAGGTGAGACACATGACATTTCAAATCGGTGACAATGTTCTTCTTAAGGTATCACCCATGAAAGGGGTGAGATTCGACAAGAAAGGTAAGCTAAGTCCATGATACATTGGTCCCTTTGAGGTTCTTGAATGTGTAGGACGGTAGTGTACAAATTGTCTTTACCTCCTAATTTATCGGGAGTTTATCTGATATTTCATGTGTCCATGTTGAAGAGGTATCATGGTGACGGGGATTATATCATCAAGTGGGACTCAATTGTGTTAGACAAAAACCGTCAATATGAGGAGGAACCGGTTGCAATTCATGATCGTGATGTGCGTAAGCTAAGGACCAAGGAGATTAAATCTGTAAAAGTTCAATGGAAGCATCATCCAGTTGAGGAAGCTACTTGGGAGACTGATAGGGACATGCAAGAAAAGTATCCCCAATTGTTTGTCGATTCAGGTACTACTTGATTCCTTCTTTAGCCTATTTTTCCTATGTTTTGTCACTCAGGGACGAGTTATGAGTAAATTGGCCTCTATTGTAATGACTGGGTTCGGTTGTTATGGAAAAGGCTACATGGAAAAATTTTGGGTCGGAAAAGTTTTTCGTAGTAACTTGGGATTTCCCAACCTAATTCATATTTGGACGAAATCGGAGTCTTTAAGGTGTAGGAAAATCTGGTAATAATCGGGTGATTTAATTATGATTTTGAATACATGAGTAGTTACATAGGTCGTTAAGAAATTCGTACGACTTTACGGAATTGAATTCTGCTGAGTAGAACTCCCAAAATCGATCTTAGCGTGAACGGTATTTTCTGAGTGTCGTTGCTTAAAGGTGTGTTGTGAATTGGGGGGGGGTGTTGGAATTATTAAAATAGCTCACTGTTTCGTGCAAGCAGCTTTGGCGGTGGTTTTGGTCGCTCTGGCGTTGCCACTGAAGCGGGGTGAGGGTCCCTGCGGGGGCCAGACGCGACTTAAAGCCGTAAATAAACCCCAAAATATCTTTATTCTGCCCTTTTTGATTTTTATAGCTAAGGAACGAACCCCATGTGATTCTTGATAGTTTTTCACCATTCTTGAGGCTAAAGGTAAGCTTTTCACTCCCCAAATATCTTTTTCGATCCGTAAAACGAAATATAATGTGTAATTATCAATGGGGGAGGGTTTTGAATTGGAAACCATGGTGGAAAAAGCCCTAGTTTGGATACTTGGGATCATGGGTATGATCTAGGATTGTTAGAATTGTTAGTAATCTGGGTAGTTAGTGATTGTTTATTGATTCCCATGTTATTATGATTGTTTGTAGACCAAGAACAAGTGAAACGAATTTGGAAGGGGAAGGATCGAGCTTCTTAGGGTTTCGAGTTTGTTTCGAGGTAGAGGATGGTTGTGATTCTATGATTGTGTGATGTATATTTCTTCTAGTTTTATTATGATACTTGTATGTATGTGGATGTTGCATTATTTATCACACTTGTTGTAAATGAGATAGATGAATGATGAATGCCATGAATCATGACTAAATTATGTGAACTTGAGAAGATACTTGTGATTGTGATTGTGATTGTAGTGTGTTGAATGGATTGGTTGCCACATTCTGGCATAACTAATTGGGATCGATTGCCACATTCCGGCATAAACATTGGATCGGGTACCACATTCCGGTATGCTAACTGTTTGGGTTTAGGTTCCATGAGAGGACCAATGACTTGTCATAATTGTATATCTTGAGAAATGTGAAGTTGTTCATTGTTCATAAATGTTGATAATATTGTATATTTTCGATATATGCATGTGATTATATTGTTGTAATCACTTATATATGTTGCACTTAATGGGATAGCCGTGTGATCCTACCAGTACACTGTGGTTATGTACTGATACTGCACTTGCTCTTTCTTTGTTGAGTACAGGGCATCTTCAATCGACCATTGACAAACATGGTTTAGAAGATCAGTGATCGTTCAAATGCTAGGGTGAGCCAATTCTTCCGAGTTGCCATGAGTTCTCTTTCTTCTATGTCCACCATTTCGGACTTAGACTTCTCTAGTTAGCTATTAGTTCATTAGTTTGGGGTTGTATTCCTTCTTGTTTAGAATTTTGGTTCGCTATTAGATGTTTTGGTACATTGACTTTCAGGTTCTAGGTTATTTCTTCCACATTGAATAATTGTTAGATCTTTTTGAAGTTTATGTGAACTTCAGTTTTTAGCTTATATTCCTGCTTTCGTATCCTTAGATGCTTTAGTATTGTAGGTTAGTTGTTTGCTTTTGTTGTAGTAGTGGTTCTCCCACATGAGAGTTAGTGTGGGTGCCAATCACGACGGTCTGGGTCATGCCAAAACGGTTATACATTCTCTTTTTGAAAGGTGCAGTGTGTTTCAATTTTAACTCTATATTCTTCATTTTAGTCTTTTATCGGCGTACAATCTTATTTTCTACTATTACAAAGGTATTAGGGAAAGAAGGTGGCTTTACTGAATAAGCTTGAGAAACTTTTAGGAGAAAATCATATAATATATAGGCAACAATATTGTTATTACTTCGTGATTACGTTAAGTCTATATGTTAATTTCATATTATGTACTTTTCCTAGAGATTTACGACACTTAAAATTCATTTTGTTCCAACAGTATCTAACAAGGGCTTAGTCATTCTATCCCATCAAAAATTAGATTGTACGCCGATAAAAGACTGAAATGAAAACTATAGAGTCTAGTGCAAAACACATTGCACCTTTCATAAAGGGAATGAAAAGTCTTAACTAGTAAGAACATGAAATTTCAACTACAACGGGAGCATATGCAGTTATTCTCATTTATTCCCGAGTGGTAAACCATATGTTTTTTATTCCTCTAACAATTGTAGCATAATAGATATGTTCATTATTAATAATGTAGATAGTTTTAAGGCTGATACGACTTCTAGGATTCATTTATTTGAAATTAATTAGAGCTAGGTCATTGATTCATCGTCATCGGAGAAGAGTTTATCAATTTATTTACTTTTGCATTCTCTGTGAAGTCTATTTGCTTCAATATGTGAGTCTTTCTATTTCAATAGAGTGACTCACACGTTAAAACAAACAGACTTGACAGACAATTCAAAAGTAAATAAAATAAGATGGTTAAAACATTCTCTAGTGCCAATCAAATTAATGAGTTAAGTCTATTGAATTACAAATTAATGAACCTCAATTGTATCAGCAAAAATAATATGTAAATTTTTAATTTAGGAACTCATCTATTTTGTTAAAATTGTTAGAAGAATCATTAAAATATGATTTACCACTTGAAGAATAAATATGAATAACAACATGTTCTCTAGTTGTAATACAAAATTTGTGATTTCTTGAGAAGATTGTACAACCCTTTTTGAAATTGGCAGTGCGTTTAACTTTTTAACTCTATCATCTTTATTTTAGTCTTTTATCGATGTACAATTTTATTTATGCTATTAGAAAGGTATTAGGGAAAGAAAGTGGTTTGATTGAATAAGCTTGAGAAATTTTTATAAGAAAATTATGTAATTTATAGGCAAGAATATTGTTATTACTTTGTGATTTGCGTTAACTCCACAGGTGAATTGCATATTATGTAATTTTCCTTGATATTTACAGCCCTTAAGTTAACTTTTAATCTAGTTTTTGGGAATGCATTTTTTCTATTGATGTTATATCTTCTATATTCCTTTAACAACAGATTACTTCACTTTAAACAAATTTAGTTAGATTTTTAGTACTTGCTCAGATTTGCTATCAACTATCAACTTATGTCTCAAGTGAATTATCACCATCAGGTTTCAAATCCTTACATGGATATGAGTCTCAACTCCTTGTGCCTAGTTCATTTTCCTAATATTAACTTCTTTTTAAAGAAAATATAAAATATGGATGAGTTCTAATACATGCTTTTCATTAGAATTTATTTAGTGAATGTGGGTTGCACGTATAAAATTATATACTAACAAATTAAAATTATTTTAAAATAGAATTTGATGTTAAAATAAATGTTTATTTAACTAGATGATAAGAATTTCATATAGGAAGATTAAAAAGTTATTTTAAAAAGTGTGAACCTCTTTCTTTAATATTTTTAATTCGTTTATTATAATTTGAATAAGATTTATATATAGTAAAAACTTTTATTTTAAAGTTTTAATGTTAGGACTTTTAACATTGTCCAAATAACAAAACTTATGAAATAAAATTTGAGTCAATTTTAAGGTAATAAATTTCTGGAGTTCTTAAATACTACCAATAAATAAAGATTTAATAACTGTAACTATTTGAGTAAAATAGTAATGACATTTTTGTGCATTGTAAAATCTTTTAAGGAAGGTTAAGAAGTGCAATCAACCTTAGACTTCATTCTATTCTAAACACAACTCCAACTCAAACTTTAAAATTTCAAATAAGATGAATAATATTAGGTTTTCATGCACACTCAACTTTAAAACTCTTTCATATATAACAATCTCTTTGAATCACTAGCTATGCTCGAAATTAGATTTAACTTAGACATGAAGAATTAATTAGCTTGATTGAATCATTTACTAAATAATTTTAAAAGTTCAAATGTATAACTTTGATAAAGTATTCATAATAATATAAATATCATTCATAAATTTTTTTATTCATTTTGATAGTAAATCAAAATCTAAGGTAATACAAGGTGCAAAGGAAATACAACTTTGTTGGAACATACATATCATCAAGTAATATGTTATTATATGGTTAATTTTTTTTATGTAGTAGAGGATTTAAATATATTATAAATTATTATATATTTTATGAGTCTTCTTATCGATATTAATACTCTTTATTAATTATTCTAATAGCTCTTACCATATATTTTAGGGGTCCTTACCTATTAGTATATATCTCCTCTTACTATATATTTTATGAGTCCTTGTTCTTTCCATATATTTTAAAAGTCGATATCATAAAGATAAATAAATAATGATTTAATAAAAAATAGTAAATAACAATTTTATCTATAGTAAAATCTTTTAAGGAAAGGGAAAAAGTTTAATCAACATTTTTATAGATAATACGAATAACAAATGAATATAGGCAACCTTCCCAATACGCTTTAAAATTTGATATGGGCCAACATACCGGAGACTAAGTTTCCCTTTCTTGCCAAACCTTATCACACCTTTCATAGGTGATATTTTCAAATAGACCCAATCATTAACTTCGAATTCTAGATCCCTTCTTCTAACATCGGCAAAAGACTTTTGCCGACTTTGTCCTCAAATTGTCTCTAATGAGTCGGACTTTCTCAATGGCCTCATAAACTAGTTCGGGACAAATTAGAGCAATTTCACCAACTTCAAACCAACCAAACGAAGACCTATATCCCCTACCATACAAGGCTTCAAAAGGAGCCATGGCAGTACTTGAGTGGTAACTATTGTTGTAGGCAAACTCTATTAATGATAGATGGTCATCCCAATTACCCTTGACGTCTATAACACAAGCTCTCAAAATATCCTCCAAGGTATGGATGGTACGTTCCGTTTACCCATTGGTTTGGGGATGAAAAGTCGTGCTAAGCTTAACCTTAGTACCAAGCCCTTTTTGGAATGCCTTTCAAAAATGTGAACTAAATTGAGTACCCCGATCCGAGATAACAGATAAGGGGACCCTATTAAACTTCACTACCTCGTTGATGTACAACTTTGCATAATCCTCCGCCATAAAAGAAACCTTGACGGGAATGAAATGGGCTGATATTCTCATCCGATTTATAATGACAAAAATAGAATCTTGGTGGCTCCCGGATGAATAGAATATCTAGAACAATGAGCCTCTTCTAGAATTTGCTCTATGAAGCCATCAACATTTTGGAACACATAACCTACCTTGGTACATAAGCACTCCATCTCTCCCTTGGGAGAAAGCATCAACAGACTTATGGAATACCGACTCTCTCAACCCAACTAATATAGGATCAAGGTCTTGCTTTGCCTTAATCTCCATCAGAAAAGATGATTCAGAACCGTTGTGGATCATGACACCACCCTTGGTGTAATCCACTAGATGAACACCTAGCCGGGCCAACCTATTAATGACGAACCAATTCCTTCTTTTCATCCTTTATATGAGACACCCTACCAATGGACAATCTACTAAGAGCATCCGCTACCACATTAGCTTTCCCGGTGTTATAAAGGACACTAATGTCATAATCTTTTAACAATTCTAACTACCTTTGTTGCTGAAGATTCAACTCTTTTTGGCTAAAAACATATTGGAGACTCTTGTGGTCGGTGAACACATTAACATTCACCCCATATAGATAATGCCTCAGTATTTTCAAGGCAAACACAACCGCCGCTATTTCAAGATCATGGGTTAGATAGTTCTTTTCATGGATTTTAAGTTGCCTTGAACCATATGCAATCACTTTACCATTTTACATGAGTACACATCCTAACCCAACTCTAGAGGCATCACAATATACTGCAAAACCATTTGTACCCTCCGGTAGAGTCAGCACTAGAGCGGAAGTCAGTTTATCTTTCAATTCTTGGAAACTTTTCTCACAATTTTCCGACCACACAAATTTATCTTTCTTTTGAGTCAAGGCCATCAACAGAGAAGCAATAGACGAAAACACCTCAACAAATCTTGTATAGTAACCGGCCAAACCCATAAAGCTTCTAAAGTCGAAAGCAGTAAGAGGCCTAGGCAAACGTTTAACAACATCCGTCTTCTTAGGATCTACCCCAATACCCTTACTTGACATAATGTGCCCAAGGAATTATACTTACCTTAGCCAAAACTCACATTTGCTAAATTTTGCGAAAATTTGATGTTCCTTAAGAACTTGCAATACCACCCTCAAATGGTCAAAATGATTTTCCTCAATCCTTCAGTATATCAAGATATCATCAATAAACACAATGACGAACATGTAAAGTTTTTGTCGAAACACCTTATTCATAAGGTCCATGAATGCCGCCAGAGCGTTTGTCAATCCAAAGGACATTACTAAGAACTCATGTGACCATATTTCGTTCAGAAGGCCATCTTGGAAACAACAACCCCTCATACCCTTAATTGGTGATAGCACAAACGTAGATCAATCTTGGAAAAATAACTAGCCCCATGAAGTTGGTCAAATAAGTCATCAATTCTCGTAAGGGGATATTTGTTCTTAATGGTCACTTTATTCAGTTAATGATAATCAATGCACATTCTAAGAGACCCTTCCTTCACCCTAACAAGATGGTAAATACACCATTTGGAGATCATCTTTCTAGCTTTAAGACAAGTGACAAATTGACCCCTAGGCATAGAATTTCCCCCCTTCCACTCTAAAGTAGGCTCATTCGGAAATTGAAATTTAACCACCTAGGTTCTACAATCAATAGAGGCGTAACATGCGTGCAACCAATCCATACCAAGAATCACATCAAAATCTAACATGTCAAGTTCTACCAAGTCAATAAGAGTAACTCTGTGGGACAAGGAAATGGGACATCTTTTATAAACCCTCTTAGCCACCACAGAATCACCAACTGGGGTAGAAACCGAAAAAGGTTCCAGAGGAATATCAAACCTCATTGCCACATAAGGCGTAACAAAAGAAAAAATAGCACCGGGATCCAATAAAACATACACGTCAATAAGGAAAAATTTTAACATACCGGTTACCACATCTGGGGAACTCTCTTGGTCATCTCGGGATTGAAGAGCATAAAAGTGGTTTTGCTTTTGGGCATTGGAGTTTGGACCGCTTGGAGGAGTTTTCTTATCTTCTCTCCCCTTGGCCGTATCTGTTGGGCAATTTTTCATTTGATGACCACTCTTACCACAACCATAACAAACACCCATTCCGGCTAGGCATTTACCATCAAGCCTCTTTCCACATTTGGCACAAATAGGTTTTGTCGGAGTAGTTCTCTTATCATGACTTCCGTGAGGAGTAGGGTAGACACCTTATCCTTATTGATCTTTAAAGAACTTGAGGAGTCTTGGTTGGAGAACCTTCGCTTGAACCTTAGTCACCCTTGGCCCTCAGACTTACTTGGAAAAATTCCCATAATCGGTCCTTGCTCTCTTCACCTCTCTACTCTTTTCCTTGAGCTTGTCTTCCTCCATTTGTTGGGCATGCACCATGACACATGAAATATTCATACTTGTAATAATAATTTCCATACGACATTCTTTGACTATAGTCTCAGACACTCCCATCACAAATTTGTTCATCTTGGCCCTTGAATCCGCCACCACCGTTTGAGCATATTTGGACAATTGAGTGAATTTAAGGGCATACTCTTTCACACTCATACCTCCTTGATGAAGGTTAATGAATTCTTGCATCTTTGCTTCCCCTTAATTCTAATGGAAAGAATCTATCGACAAATGCCGCCTTAAATGATTCCTACTCTACCGGACGCGCTCCTATGGGTCTCTCACCCTTCCATTGTTCATACCATACTTGAGCCACATCTTTCAATCTGTAGGCAACTAATTCTGCCTTCTCTTGTGGGGACACTCCCATAGCATCAAGCACTTTATAAACCTCATCAATAAACCCTTGCATATCTTCTTCCACTTTGGTGCCATGGAATTCGGGAGGGTTCATTCTAGTAAAGTCCCTTATCCTTGAAGCGGTTGTATTCACATTAGGGTTCACATGAGTCATAGCATCCCTATTAAATTGAGCCGTCATGGATTGGGCTTGAGTTTTCATGGCTTGAGCTTGAGCCGTCATGGCTTGGGTCAACATTAGAAAAGCCGACCTAACCTCCATATCTAATATAGCAAAAGGATGGATCGGAGCTTGAGGAACTTGAGGATCTTTGGGATCGTGGGGAGGAACTCCCTCATTCATATTCTCCTCTTCCCTTCTTCTTGCATTCATCCTTCTTGTATTCATATCCTGAAGACATAAGAGAAGGATTTGGAAGGGGACTTTATAGAGTTAAAACTATAAGGCACTACTAAAGAATAATGAAAGAAGTGTAATTTCCTAAACATCTTACAACCTCTTATTCATAAATGTGGCACACTTCACACTCATAAACAAGACTCACCTAGACGTGGCTTATGAGACATCATTCTAGAATCATTCTAAACCTTGTGCTCTGATTACCAAGTTTGTCACGACCCAGGGGTACCCCCTAGATGTAACACATTGTACTCAACCCTGAAGGGTTTTATACAAGCCTTAGCATATCATGACATAAGATAAATAGAAATGATGCGGAATTGAAAACTTTTACAATTAAAGTGTTTCATAAAAGCAAATGTAAGTTTAGACATTATCTCAATAAGCCATCTAATACAATCGAGAAACAAGTAGGGTGACAACCCTTTACAATATAGTCTCAAAGGAGAATTGAAGAAAGAAACTAGAAATGAACAACTTCCATCCTCAAACCATGAGGACTCACCAAAAGCGTGGGGAGAATTGATCTAAGCTTTGAACAAGAAGAAATCACATCTCAACAGCTGGGTCCTACACTTATAGAAAAATGTAGAAAATATGGGTTAGTACAAGAATGCACTAAGTATGGTAGTCATGCATAAAATCCTTGAAAACATGGTAAAAGTGGGGACATTTTAGTTTAAACTATTCACTTTATCAACTTTAAGAGTCATCATGCACATTAGTGTAAATACCTAAGTCAAACCATCTTATAAGTAACCCTAAGCTATACTTGTGCAATGAATAGATAAGATCTCATAATCTTATCTAATACTAAGTACCATTTTTAGGCCACCATCATCATCATACATATCATGTTTTGACATCATCATAGCCAATACTCATAGACAAGGAAACATGCATGTTCATTAACTCATATCAAGGAAAGCCACTCATAGTAACAATCCACATTAAGCATGCATAAATCATAAATCTTTAGAGCATAAGAGAATAACACCACATCTACTCTCAAAGCATACTTCTGCAATGCATGAATGAATTCCCATACCCCTATCCACACTAAGTAGAGCTTCTTGAGATGCCATACGTTATAATTCATGTTCTTGTCATATTCATATTCTTGTCCTGTAGGGAAAATAGCCTTAACCGACATAGACCATGCGAGCTACATGGAATCCGGTGTCATGCCCCCATATAAAAAAGAAGTGTCCTACTTTCCTAAGGTAGAACTAAATGTATTAGATTTTAGGTGGATCCACTAGCTAAATTACTATGTGGGCACATAACTACGGGATAAGGAGATTGTAACTTGAAACCAATATCTTACTTACCGGGGGAGCTTCCATCTCATGAGATTACTTTTAGGGTCCCGACCTTACTTAACGGGAGAGCCTCTATCTAATAGTCCACTTCCACTCGGTGCTAAGCATAATTCCCATTAAGTTCATGTTAAGTCTTTACTTAGGTTCATGTTTATGGAAGAATTCCCTAGCACTCAATCCAACCTGCTATCATGATAGCTCATAGATTTTATAGGTGAGAATAGCCTTTCAACCTTGGAATCATTATTATGTGAGTAATCCTTTCACACTATGTTCTTGATGTATTCATGATAATGGCCTTTCAACCAACACAACAAGATTATCATCGTCTTAGACATTTCATACATAGTCATGTATAAGGGTATAAGTGAGAATGACCTTTCAACAATACCACAATTGCTTCATAAACATAGAAACCTTACTTCTCAAATCATTCTTAAAGCACATGCATAATTCTCATAATCATGTGTAAATTCTGATTCACTGCCTTTCAAGAACCCTAGCTCACAATTCATCAATCACATATAGAATCACTACATTATACATGGATGATAACATAATTCAATTAAATCAATTACTACATGCATAATTCTATCACATTCTACTAATATCAATCGTTACCCACACTTTGAGATGCAATTTGACAAAATAGGGGAAATCATGGATTCTTGTGTAATTCATCATAAAAAAAGTAGTTGTTCAATAATTTTATCACAATATAAAGCATTTAAATAATTGAAATTATTTTTGAAAAGGAATCCATGACATTGAAGGAAACCCTGGTTTTTTGGGACTTCTAGGTTTTAAAATTAGAGGCTTTGAAGTGACTCTATGGAGGAATTCTCTCCATAAATGAAAAGCTACCATACCTTATGAAGAATCCTCATAAAATTCATTAGGAAAGACATATCCTTCAACCCTAGACTTCACCTTCTTCTTCTTCATCTTCTTCTTCTTCTATGGAGTTTTTAAGAGAGAAATATTTGAGAGGAAATTGATTTGATTTGGGAATTTGGTAGTTATGATTTAGATGACTTAGTTTAGGGGATTAATACACTTATAGATTTAGTCTTAAATAGAACAAAACAACGTCACTTAATAGCTAATAAAAATGGAAAATCCTAAACTACCCCTCAAATAATTTCCAAGAACTGCCCTCCAAGTGTGACCTACGGCCAGCTGATCCACGGACAGTAGATGGACTCACGGGCCGTGATGGTGAAGCGTGGCTAGTGGTAAGAGATGGGGTTCTGCAGGTGTGATCCACGGCTCCTCACCCACGGATCGTGGAAGGAACTACGGGTCGTATCTGGCCTTTCGTGGGTCACTATTTTGGCACCAATTTTTTGCCTTCCTCAAGGACCCATGGTTGGTCCTTGGGCTTTAGGCCTTGACGTTCTAACTTGAAAACATGACTTTTTAAGGTACGGGAGGGTACGATCAAGGCTCTAACCCTAACATCAAACCCTCGCTTAGTCTATAAGTTCTGAAGTGTTACACATAGCCTATTCATTAAAGTAACTTGAGAATGTCGAACGACTCAGCGATCGGCCGAGTAGAACTTCTCACCTTTTTTAATTGATTTCTACATCCAGTTGTTCTAGAAAATTAGGCGAGCTGGATCGAGATCTCTATTCCATTTGGGGAGTCACCAAGATGAATTCCCAATCGCCTGATTGTCTTAGACCATGAGCCGACTCACTAGAACATTCAGTGAGCTAAAGGTTCACTCGACGAGTCACCGTGTACCTCTTGCCAAACTCCAATATTTCTTCTTTTTGGTTTTTAAGTCAGGGACTTCTGGAACTTTTTACATTATTTTAATTCAATACCATGTCATTTTACCCTTCATCTAAAGACATATATAAGAGTTTTACCCCAAATTTCCTCAATTTAAAATGATTCTCTCAAATTCCTAAAAGAAGAACAAGTCTTCTCTCTCAAATATTTCTCTCTAAAAGTTGAAGAAGAAAGCTAGGATTTTCAAGACAAGTCTCCAATTCCACCATTGAAATCAAGCTTTTCGCATTGAGGTATGATAGTTTTCATCTATGGATTCCTTCCATTTACGAAGTTCCAAAATTTGCCTATTTTAAAAGTTTGAATTCCATAATTGAGTTAGGGTTTTCTTCTATGTTATGAGTTCTCCTAATTATTGATCAAAATGAATGATTTCTGATCTATGATGCATGAATTGAGTTAATTTCATGATTTTATGATGATTCCTCATGAACCCATGTAATCCCCATACTTCCCAAATTAAGATGATATGACGTGGGTCTTAGTTTATCAAAGAAGATTATATGAAATCTAGCATGAATTGATTGAATTACATGAATTTATGATGAATTTCTATGAACCCGTGTCTAACCCATATATTCTAGATGTTGATGATTGGAAGTGGGTTTTGAACCTTGAAAGGTGAGTTATGAAATCAAGCATCTTCTTCTGAAATTACGTAAATGTTTTAAGAATGCTTTGAGAGTGAAGTACCGATGATGATGTTATTGTTGTGTTGTTGAAATAATTTCTCATATTTACATGAAAATATAAGTGTGAAAGATTTTCTCACATAGTAAGGATTCTATGGTTGAAAGGCCTTCTCACCTAAATAAATCAAAGATAAAGAGCTATCCTAATGGAACCTAGATTGGATTAGTTATTGAATGATAACTTTCCATGGATGACTGATGACCTAGCTTGGATTAGCAAGATGACATGCCCTATCATGGATAATAATGACAAGTAAGAAAATGACTATTATATGGGATTGATGCTTAGCACCGAGAGGATATTGAGATTGAAGTTTTCCCGTGAGTAGAGGCCGAGTTTCTGTAAGAAATCTCCTTAGACCTTACCTATGTGCCCCCATAGGATAATTTTCTAGATAGACATTAGTTAGTGGATCCACAATAGCTAGAAGTTCATGGTCTTTACCTTGTCAAGTAGGAAAACCCTTTTCGGTGTGAGAGACACCGGGGGTTCATGTTATAGCTCACATGGTCTTTGTCTATTAAGGCTACTTCCCACAATAATAATGAACTAAGGTTACTTCAAGTATCTCACATGTGTTCGATGATTTTAAAGATGTTAGCTTGCATGACGATGTTTTATGACTTATGTCTTCTAACCCGTTTTATATCATGTTTTAGCTTGGTCATTGAATTTAATGAGAAGTCCTATTTTCACATATTTTAAATGTTTATATGCAAGTCTATCATACTTGGTACATGATTGTACTAACACATACTCTTGCTTATATTTCCCCAAATGTAGGGTCCGATAGTGAAGGTTATTAGTTTCGTGGCTAGAGGTTGACTTGAGAGATTCCAAGAATTCGTGAGTCCTCATGCTTCGAGGATGGACTTTCATTATTTTCAATGTTCTTTATTACTTTCAGTTTCGAACATGGTGTTTGTGCTAGGTCCAATTTCATTCTTATGCACTAGATGGCAAATGACAAAAAATGTTTAGAGTTCCCCTTTACCTATATAAAAACTTTTGGGACTTGAATGAACTTTTTTATTTCTTTTGTTCTATTTCTTATGTTATAAATGCTAAGTGGCTTGTATGGGGCCTCCCGGGGTCTCATATGCCATGTTAGTACCTTGGGTAGTGAAATACTATTGTTAGAGCACAAGGTTTAGAAAGATCCTAGGATATCTCAGAAGCCACGTCAAGTAGAGTCTTCTTCATGAGGGTGAAGCGCACCATATTTATGAATGAGAGGCTACAAGATGTTTAGGAAACTCCACTTCTTCATTACTCTAAAGTTGTGCGATAGAGTTTAACTATATAAGGTCTCTCTCCTAATCCTTATTCAATGTTCTACATGATATGGCTACTCGAAGTGCTTATGCTAGAACGAATGTGAGGGAGAATGTTGAACAAGAAGCTCCTCCTAATGCTCCTCCAGCTCCGATTGACCCTTTGGCTGAGAAAGTGACTAATGTAGAGTTTAAGGCTGCTTTTCAAGTATTAGCTCAATCCATGATGGCCCAAGACAGTAGGGAGGCTCTGGTGCCCATGAACCCAAATGAGGGTACGACGACATCTAGAGTGAGGGACTTCAACTAGAATGAATCCTACAATTTACATGGTTCTAAGGTTGAGGAATATCCTCAAGAGTTCATTGATGAGGTTTACAAGGAGTTGATGATCATGGGAGTGATGCTAGTGGAAAAGGGTGAGTTTTTTGCTTATCAACATAAGGGTGTTAATCAAATTTGGTTCAATCAATGGAAAGAAGAGAGACCGAAAGATGCGGGTCCTCTCGATTTGGAGAAGTTTAAGGTTGCTTTCCATGATAGGTTAATTCCACATGAGATGAGGGAGGCAAGGGTGCTTGACTATATAAACCTTCGTCAAGGAAGTATGAATGTGAAGGAGTATGCTTTGAAGTTCACATAATTATCTAAATATGCCCCTACAATGGTTGTCGATCCTAGGAAAAGTATAATCAAGTTCATTTTGGGTGTGTTTGAAATGGTTGTTAAAGAATTTCATACTGTCATGCTTGTTAATGACATGAACATTTATCTTCTCATGGTTCATGCTCAACAGATCGAAGATGAGAAACTTAAGGAAAGGTCTAGGGAGGCAAAAAGGGATAAATCCGGTGATGGTAATTTCTCTTATGCAAGGTCCGATGGACATGGTCGTCTTAGATGTTTCCAAATGATTTTCGGCCAAGGTACCTCCAATGCTCCTCCTAAATTCAACAAAGAGAGGGTGCCTAACACTATTCCTCAAGTAGGGAATGGTAGTGAATCTTTATTGCCTATGTCTACTTCTGCTAGGTGTGGAATGCACGAGGGTAAGTGCCTAGCTGACACAGATTGTTGCTTCAATTGCGGTTAAAGTGGTCATAAGATGAGATATATCCCAATGCTTACGGCTAAAAAAAAAAGAGGGCAAGCAAGCTCCTCCTAGTGGTTCGAGTTCCACTACTCCCAAGAAAAACTGATTTTATGCACTTCAGACTTGTGGTGAACAAGAGGGTTCTCCCAATGTGGTTACCAGTACGTTGAAAGTCTTCCAACTTGATATTTATGCTTTACTTGATCCTAGTCCTACCTTGTCAATCTTTTTTACGCCATATGTGGCTATGAGGTTTGATGTCTTCCGGATGTGTTGTTAGATCCTTTTTTTGTCTCTACTCTTGTTGGTGATTCTATTGTGGCTAAGAGGGTCTATAGAAATTGTCTCATCTCCTTGTCCCATAGAGTTACTTTTGTTTACTTGGTAGAGCTTGATATGTTAGATTTTGTTGTTATCCTTGATATGGATTGGTTGCATTCATGTTATACTTCTATTGATTTTAGAACTAGTGTAGTCAAGTTTTAGTTTCTGAATAAGTCTTTCTTAGAGTGGAAAGGGGGAAATTCTATGACTAAGGGTCAGTTTTTATCTTGTCTTAAAGCTGGAAAGATGATTGCTAAGGGTTGCATATACCATCTAGTTAGGGTGAGGGATGTGGATTGCGAAAACCTCTACTCTTGAGTCGCTTTCTGTTTTTAATGAGTTTCTATAAGTATTCCTAGATGATTTACCCGGTAATCTTCCTGAAAGGGTAATAGACTTCATTATTGACCTCCTCCTAGATACGCAACCTATCTCTATTCCTCCTTATCGAATAGCTATTGCAGAACTAAAGGAGTTGAAAGAAAAATTGAATGATTTGTTGGACTAGGGTTTCATCCTACTGAGTATCTCTCCATGGGGTGCTCCAATCTTGTTTGTTAGAAGGAAGGATGGTTCTCTTCTTATGTTTATAGGCTATTGATAGTTGAGTAAGGTTACCATTAAGGATAAGTATCCTCTCCCAAGGATAGATGATTTGTTTGACCAACTTGAAGGAGCGAGTTACTTCTCTATGATTCACCTTCGGTCCTGTTATCACCAATTGAGGGTGAAGGAAAATGATATTCCGAAGTGGCTTTTACAGCCCAATATGGTCATTTTGAGTTTTTGGTGATGTATTTTGGTTTGACTAATGCTCCAACAACTTTTATGGATTTGATGAATACGGTGTTAAGACAATACCTTGACATGTTTGTGATTGCGTGAATTGATGATATATTGATCAACTTAAGGAGTGAGGTTGATCATATTGATCATTTGAGGATCATGTTGCAAATTCTTAAAGACCAACAACTTTTTTGAAAAATTGAGCAAATGTGAATTTTGGTTAAGATCTGTAGCTTTCCTTGGTCATATTGTTTTGAGTTAGGGTATTGAGTTAGATCCTAAGAAGACGGGTGCGGTCAACAGTTTGCCTAGACCTCTCACTCCCTTGGATATTAGAAGCTTTTTGGGTTTAGCTTGTTATTATAGAAGATTTTTTGAAGGTTTCTCTTCAATTGCCTCTCCTTTGACGGCTTTGACTCAAAAGAAGGCTAAGTTCATATGGTCCGAAGCTTGTGACAAAAAACTCCAAGAGTTGAAAGATAGACTTACTTCCGCTTCGGTGTTGAACTTACCGAAAGGAACAAATGGTTTAGTGGTTTATTGTGATGCCTCGAGAATTGGGCTAGGGTGTGTGCTAATGCAAAATGGGAAAGTTATTGCCTATGCTTCAAGGCAACTCAAATTCCATGAGAACAATTATCCTAGTAACGACATGGAGTTATTGGTAGTCGTTTTTTCCCTAAATATTTGGAGACACTATTTGTACAGAGTTCATGTAGATGTGTTTACCGACCACAATAGTTTGCAATATGTATTTAATTAGAAAGATTTGAATCTTTGCCAAAAAAGGTGACTTGAGTTATTGATAGATTATGATATGTCTGCTCTTTATCTCCCTGGCAAAGCTAATGTTGTAGCAGATGCTCTTAGTTGGTTATTTATGGGTAGTGTTGCTCATAATGAAGAAGAAAAGAAAGAGTTGGTTTGAGATGTTCATATATTGGCTATATTTGGTGTTCAACTAATGGACACATCCAAAGGTGGTGTTATGGTTCACAATGGTTTCGAATAATTTTTTGTGGCGGATGTGAAAGCCAAGAAAGCTCTTGATCAATTTTTTGTAGAATTGAAAGAGGCAGTGCGTAAGATATCAGTTGAGGCTTTGTCCCAAAGGGGAGATAGTGTCCTTATATACCAAGATCGATTATGTGTTCCAAATGTGGATGACTTGACGGAAGAAATTTTAGCAGAAACCCAAATTTGTGGTATTCTATTCACTAGGGAGGCACAAAGATGTACTGTTATTTACGAGAGGTTTATTGGTGGAATGGAATGACGAAAGATATTGCAGGATTTGTGGCTAAGTGTCCAAATTGCCAATAACTAAATGTAGAGCATCAGAAACTGAGAGGTTTGTCCCATGATATTAGCATTCCTACTTGGAAGTGGGAAGACTTGAATTTGGACTTTATTGTTGGTTTGCCTCGCACCCGGCGACAACATGACTATATTTGGGTTATAGTAAATTGGATGACGAAATCGGCTCATTTCCTTCCAGTCAAAGTTTTGTATTCGGCGGAGGAATATGCCAAGTTGTACTTGAGAGAAACGGTAAGGTTGCATGGAGTGCCTTTGTCCATTATTTCCGATCGTGGTACCCAATTCACTTCTCAGTTTTGGAAGTCATTCCAAAAGGGGCTTGGCAATAAGGTTAAGCTTAGCACGACTTTTCATCCCCAAACTGATCGGAAAGTAGAGCGTACAATCCAAACTTTGGAAAATATGTTACGGGCTTCTGTGATCGATTTTAAAGGCAATTGGGACGACCATTTGCCATTGATTGAGTTTGCTTACAATAACAGTTATCACTCAAGTATCGATATGGCTAAATTTGAGGTGTTGTATGGTAGGAGGTGTAGATCTACCATATGTTGGTTTGAGGTGGGTGAAGTTTCCCTAATAGGTCCCAAATTGGTACAAGAAGTCATGGAGAAAGTTCATCTTATAATGGAAAAGTTGAAAACAGCCCAAAGTCGGCAAAAGTCCTATTCCCATATCAGATTTTGATGCGTATTGGAAAGGTTGCCTAAGAGTGAGATTTTCCAAATGAGTTGGCAACAGTGCATTCTGTATGCCATGTCTTTATGCTTAAATGTGTGTTGGAGATCCGACATCCATAATTTCCCTGGAACGGTTTGGAGTTGATTAGAGTCTTTCTTCTGAGGAATTTTCGATTGAGATTTTGGACTGGCAAGACAAAAAGTTGAGTAACAAGGAAATAACTTCCGTTAAAGTTTTGTGGAGGAATCAATTAGTTGAGGTTGCTACTTGGGAGGCCGAGGCCGATATGATGTCCCGTTATCCTCATCTATTTCCTTCTACCTAATCTATCTTGAGGTAATTAGTTCCTCTTGGTTTGACCTTTGTTTTGGTAGTCATGTGGTTTTTATGTGTTTCCATGATTTCTCTATCTGATGCGTGTTCATGAAAACTTGTGTTTTGAAAGAAAATGAGTTTATATGATTGATTTTCCTCACGTTGTTATCTATTGAGTATATAGGCTTCATGAGATGAATTGATGAACAAGCTTTAGATATGATTTTTGGGAATGAATTGCATATAAGCTCCACGAGATTGTGTTGCGCATGGTTTTAGCTTGGAGAAAGTAGTTCCTCCTTGAAAATGAATAATGTTGAAATTTCATGCATATTGGGTTTCTAGATGTAGTTCCTGCTTCCTTAAGATGCATTTGAGCATGTTGGGTTTGGAGTTGATGCATCCTCCTCATTTTTGTGCATGCATGCATAATGGGCTGCTAGAGTTAGTTTCACCCTACATATGATGTTTTGAGAACGTCTTAGCTTGGAGTCGATAATTCCTCCTTAGTTGTGTGCATTGCATTGTAGGTTGGGTTGTTAGTTCCTCTCCTACTCTTTTAGAACCACTTTAAATCCCATTCGAGGGTGAATGGTCTCAAGAGGGAGATATTGTAACACCCCGTATTCAAAACACCAAAATGGCAACTTTTGTAGATGTTCTAGGTGCCAAACCACGTCGGCAGCCCACAGCCCGTGGAATGGACCACGGACCGTAGGTGCGGTCTGTGGTTGGCCTGCCAAGGTGAGGTCTGAGGGTCCAGGTCCATGGCCTGACAAACATACCGTAGGTCTGACTACGGTCCCTAGTCAGGGTCCATGGTTCGAGGACCCAAAATCACCCTTTCTGAGACCAAACGACAGTCAACCAGGACGGACCATGGGTTAGACCTCGGGTCGTCGACTGGGTCCATCAGTGGAAGCTAACAGTTATTGTTTTAGGGGTAGTTGGGTCTTTTTCTAATTAATTAGTTCCTATACTACGTCATTTTGCCTATGTTAAGGACCCATATATATACCTTTTTAACACCTAAATTAAACCATTTACTTCATTCTTCCAATTTCACAAAAAAATACAAAATTCCTATACAAATATTCTCTCTCTAGAAACTTGAAGAAAAAGAAGAAGGATTCGCCTAGGATTTAAAGCTAATGGTCCAATTCCTCCATTGAAGGCTAGCATTTGGACTCAAGGTATGATAGTTTTGATCCATTGATTCCTATAATCCATAGAGTTCCTAAATCTCTCTATTTCAAATGGTAGAATTACCCAATTGAGTTAGGATTTTCTTCAATTATCATGGGTTCTTCTCATCGTTGATTATATTGGTTTAATTATGAGCTTTTATACATGAATTGATGATACATGATAATTTTTTGATGATTTACCCATGAACCCATGTAATCCCCAAGTTTGTAAGTTGTGAATCATATGATGTGGGATTTTGATCTGAAAGAAAGAGTTTTATGAAATTAGGCATGTATTGCAATATTACATGTATTTATGATGAAATCCCTATCTAACCAATGTTTTCTAAGAGTTTGTGATTGAAAGTGGGTTTTGACCTTAAGAGGTAAATTATGGACTTATGCATTGTTTTATGAAATCTATGCAAATGTTTTAAGGGTGCTTTGAGAGTGAACTAGCAATGATGATGTTGTGTTGTGACAAGATATTCTCACCGAAACACATACTAGCATGATGTGAAATGTTTTCTCACACAGAATGGATTCTTAGGTTGAAAGGCTTTCTCACCTAATTTAATCAAAGACTATGAGCTATCTTGACGAAACTAGCTTGAATTGGTTGTCAAAGGGCACCTTTGCATGAGTAATGAAGTCAAGTAAGAAATGACTATTCCGTGGGAATTAATGCTTAGCACCGAGTGGACACTTCTAGTAAGATGGAAGCTTTCCTATAGTAGAGGCTAGGTTTCCAAACTAATCTCATGGTGAGTACTCATGCTTCGAGGACGAAATTGTTGTTTTTGTTTCTTTCATGTATTTCTCATTTAGACATGATTTATGGTCTAGTACCAATTTCATTCAATTGTATTATATGGCTATAATGGGACAACAATTTAGACTTCCGCTTTTCATTTTATAAAATTCTTTTGGACCCTGACTATGGTTTTACTCTTATTGTTATATTTCTTATGTTATGAGAGGGAAATGGCTTGTATGGAGTCCTTTGGGGTGTTATATGCCATGATAGATCTAGGGGATACCCACGGGTCGTGACATAATGCACGCAATGCTAACGCAGTTCCTCTAGTCTCGAACCTTGACATTACAAATGTACAGTTTTGGAATGCGATCCAACTTTTGGCTCCAGTTCCAGAAAACACCACTAGTCGATCAATTGCAGTCAGGGTTCGAGACTTTATTTGTATGAATCCGCTAGAGTTTCTAGGGTCGAGGTTTTGTGAGGAACTACCAAATTTCATTGATGACGTCAAGGAGATTGTTGAAGTAATGCAAGTGATGGGTACTAATAATGTTGAGCTAGCATCCTAATCAACTTAAGGATGTGGCTAATATCAGGTTCAAGCAACAAAAACACAACAGTGGTGCAGATGCAGCTTCTCTAACTTAAGATTGTTTAACTGGAACTTTTCTGGATAGGTTCTTACCAACGGGGGTGCGGATGCTGCTTCGGTTAGCTAGCGCTTCATCCCACAGGTTTTTAATAGTATCAGAAAGGGGAGTATCAGGCCCTAAGTAACAGGGGAGTGCTTCAAGTAACAGGGCCTTTCCAATTTATCAAAAGTGTGGCAAGAATCATCCGAGCGAGTGTCTTGCAGGTAGACATGGTGCTTAGGGTATGGTCATTCTGGTCATAGGTTGAAGGATTCCCTTTTTTCTAGGCAAGGACAATGAGGTAACACTAACATGGCTCATCCTACATATTCAGTAGCTCCAGCAGGTCACCCCACTCATCATCATGGTGCCTCGTCTGGTACAGGTGGTGGTAAGTGCCAGAATAGGTTGTATGCTCTTCAAGTTCGCCAGGACTAGGAAGATTCTACTGAAGTGGTCACTTTTACGTTACGAGTCCTCCATTTAGATGTTTTTGCATTGTTAGATCAAGGGGCTACATTTTCTCTTGTAACTCGTTATATAACACTAATTTTTGGTATCAGCGTAGAAACTCTCTGAGAATGCTTCTCAATCTCTACTCCAGTTTGTGACCCAATGATAGCTAGAATAGTATACAGAAATTTCCCTGCCATAGTTTTCCAAAACGTTACCTCAGCAGACCTTGCCGAGTTAGAAATGGTAGATTTTGATATCATTCTAGGTATGGATTGGCTACATTCCTATTATGCCTCAGTGGATTGTAGAACTAAGATCATTCGGTTTCTATTTCCAAACGATCAAGTCTTAGAGTGGAAGGGTAGTAGCTTAGTGCCTATAGGTTGTTTTATCTCCCACCTTAAGGCAAGGAAAATGGTTTCTAAAAGGTATATCTATATTGCTTTTTGGTTTAAGGATTGAAAATCAAAAACTCTAACTCTAGAGTCTGTCCTAGTTATAAATGGGTTTCCAGTAGTATTTCCAGAAGATCAACTGAAGTCCCTCTCAAAAGGGGAATCGACTTCGAAATAGATCTCCTTCAAGATTCCCAGCCTATTTTGATTCCTCCTTATAGAATGGCTCCAACTGAGCTAAAGGAATTGAAAGAACAAATTAAAGACCTTCTACATAAGCGCTTCGTCAGACCCAATATCTCTCCATGGGGTGCTCTAGTGTTGTTTGTGAAAAAAAATGGTTTGCACCGACTATCCTCAATTGAACAAAGTCACAATCAAGAATAAGTATCCCATTCCCAGGATTGATGATTAGTTTGACCAACTTTAGGGGGCTAGTTGCTTTTCTAAGATAAACCTTAGATTCGGTTTTCATCAGCTCAGAGTCAGATATAGTGACATCCTGAATACATCCTTCAGGACTCCGCACGGTCACTATGAATTTTTAGTTATGTCTTTTGGAATAATAAATTCTCCTGCAGCTTTAATGGACTTAATGAACAGGGTGTTCAAACAGTATTTCAACTTGTTTGTCATCGTATTTATTGATGATATTCTCATTTATTATCGGTGTGAGGAAGAGAATGCGACTCAACTGAGAGTTGTTCTACAAACTCTCAAATATTGCTAGCTATTCGTTAAGTTCAGCAAATGTTCATTGTGGTTCCAGTCAGTATCTTTCATTTGTCATGTGGTATCCAACGAAAGGATCCAAGTAGATTATCATAAAAACTGAGGTAGAAAAACACTAGCTCAGACCCACCTCTCTGACTTATATCAGAAATTTCTTGGGTAAGGCCGTTTATTACATGAGGTTTGTTGAAGGATTTTCATCTATATCTTCCCCATTGACCAGGTTAACTAAAAAAAATGTCAAGTTTCAATGGTCAGATCAGTGTGAGAAAGTCTTCTCAGAACTGAAGACTACGTTGACTATAGCTCATGATAACATCCAAGGAAGCTCTACTCCATTGAAGGACAAGGATGAAGCTTTAGAAACTCCAAGGAGGCCCATAACAAGATCTCAAACCAAGGAGTTCAATGATAAGCTCAATGGGCTTCAATCGCTGATCCAAAGGTGTCTTATTGGGGAAGAAGAGCTCAAGCCCAAGGGAGAGGAATTGTTCAAATGCTACAATTATTTGGTGGCCCAAATTCAAGCCCAAGATGAGGAATTTTAAGGGCCATTTTCGTGCAAATAAGGTCAAGAAGAGTCCAAGAATCAGCCACAACAAGAGTTGCTTTCTGCCCAAGTTTTGAGAGAAGACTAGTCAAACTTTCCAAGATTGTCAAGATTCTTTTCCTAGTTGGGATTTACCTTATTTATTTATTTAT
>NC_064288.1:19607638-19712791 GCF_019186545.1 Solanum stenotomum
TAGGACTAGTTCTTTACTTTCTTTTTGTACCCCAAGATTCCATACTTTATTACTACGATCTTGATACACGTTTTGGTTTAATTATAAATCTACAAAGTATTCTCGTTCAAAGGTTATTTTGAGTGGAAAAAGGCAAGTGTGGGTGAGTTTAAAAGAGGGTAAAAGCCATATTAAAAGTGTGATACTTAATCATTTATTCTTCTTTCTAGATGTCTAATTCAGGTGGTGATGAGGAAAGGGCTCGTTTAGAAGCTGAGGTCAAAGGAAGGAACGACTTCACCCTTTAAGCTATGCACCAACAATTTGAGAGATGGACCCTTCAATTTCAAGAGATGAGGGATATGATTATCGAGCAGAATGACACCATAGCTGCAATTAGGAGGGAGAATAATGTTGTACCACCAAATAATGTTAGACCCCAAGTTAGAAGGAATGTAC
This sequence comes from Solanum stenotomum, assembly GCF_019186545.1. NCBI lineage: Eukaryota > Viridiplantae > Streptophyta > Magnoliopsida > Solanales > Solanaceae > Solanum > Solanum stenotomum. The sequence goes on from NC_064288.1 coordinate 19,608,077, forward strand.
CCCATATCCCTTTTGTAAATCCTGAATATGATAATGATGATTTTGATGTTGAATTTAATCTAGAAAGAAGAGATAGGAGGGGACAAAGAGGTAGAGTAGAAGATGATAATATAAATAGTATAAAGATGAAGATGCCATCTTTCAAGGGGACAAGGGATCCAGACTTGTACCTTGATTGGGAGAGACGAGTTGAAGCCATCTTTGATTGCCATAACTACTCTGAGGGTAAGAAAGTTAAACTTGCTGTTGTTGAGTTTTCTGATTATGCTGCTTCTTGGTGGAAAAAGCTTGCTAGGGACAGATTGCAAGAGGAGCTACCACCTATTGCTACGTGGGCAGATATGAAAAGGGTAATGAGGAAGCGATTTATTCCATCATACTTCCAAAGAGATCTACAATCTCGCCTTCAACGCTTGAAGCAAGGCTCCATGTCGGTGGATGAGTACTTCAAAAGCATGGATATGGCTATGATCCAAGCTAACTGCATGGAGGAAGAAGAGGCTACAATAGCTAGATTTTTAAATGGTTTAAATACAGAAATAGCTAATGTAGTAGAGATACAACAATATGTAACTTTAGATGAGTTTGTTGATTTGTCTGTAAAAGTTGAAAAACAAATTGAGAAAAAGCAGCAAAATAACTCATGGAGAAGTCGACCAAACACTATCTCTAAGAAGCCATGGTCAACTCAAGAGGGGAAAGCTCCTTCCAAACCTCAAGATGATAGAGGTAAAGGTAAAGTTGAGGAGGGAGGTAAAACCTTTAATCCTAAATCTTCTAAACCTTCAAGTTCTATTCAATGTCACAAATGTCATGGAAGGGGGCATATGATGCATGAATGTCCAAGCAGAAGAAACATCCTACTTAGAGAGATTGGAGAATATGAGAGTGAAAAAAGTGAGGGGGAAGAAGAAGAGGGAGAAGGTGTAAGTGAGGAAGATGATGTGGAATTGCCTAATGATGGTATAATTGGGGTGGTTAGGAGAATTATGACTATCAATTTGGGTAGTGTTGATGAAGGGCAGAGAGAGAATTTGTTTTATACTAGGTGTGGGATAAAAGGGAAGACTTATTCTATGATTATTGATGGGGGAAGTTGTGCAAATGTGGTGAGTTCATACTTGGTGGATAAACTAGGAATTGCATGCATGAAGCGCTCTACCCCATATAGGCTCCAATGGTTGAATGATTGTGGAGAAGTAAAGGTAAACAAACAGTGCATGATTTCATTCAATGTTGGTAGGTATGAAGATGAGATTCTTTGTGATGTAGTTCCAATGCAAGCATGTCATGTTTTACTTGGCCGACCATGGCAGTATGATAGGGATACTACTCATAATGGGAGAAAGAATAGGTATAGTCTTCTGCATAATGGTAAGAAGTATACTATTGCACCATTATCTCCTTCTCAAGTGTTTGAAGATCAAAAACGATTGAGGGAAACAATGGGAAAACAAAAGGGAGAGGTAAAAAGTGAGCTTGAGGGAAAAGAAAAAGGCCAAGAGATAGAAAAAAAGAGAGATGGCCGAAAGAAAGAGAGAGAGGGCAGCGATCTAAGTAAATAGGTAAAAGAGGGTGTGAGTAAAAAAATAAAATGTTTTGGTGAGAGGAAAGAGGCTAAGGAAAAGAAAAATGAGAGTCTTTATATAAAAGCCAAAGAGTGTTTGGATGCTAGGAGAGAGGGACTGCCCATAATACTACTTACTTACAAAGAAGTATTGATTAATTTTGAACAACTAACTCCTTCTTTGCCAAATAGTGTTTCTTCTCTTTTGCAGAATTTTGAAGATGTTTTTCCTGATGACACTCCAAAGGGATTGCCACCTTTGAGAGGGATTGAGCACCATATAGACTTTGTGCCTGGGTCTCAACTTCCTAATAGGCCTGCCTATAGGAGCAATCCTGAAGAGACCAAAGAATTACAAGGGTAAGTTGAAGAATTGCTTTAAAAGGGATTTGTTCGAGAGAGTATGAGCCCATGCTCTGTTCCAGTCCTATTGGTCCCCAAAAAGGATGGAACGTGGAGGATGTGTGTAGATTGTCGAGCCATCAACAAGATAACGGTAAAGTATCGCCATCCTATCCCTCGTCTTGATGACATGTTGGACCAACTGTATGGTTCCAAAATCTTTTCTAAAATTGATCTAAAGAGTGGTTACCATCAGATTCGTATGAATCCTGGAGATGAATGGAAAACTGCTTTTAAGACCAAATATGGACTTTATGAGTGGTTAGTTATGCCCTTTGGCTTAACTAATGCACCAAGCACTTTTATGAGACTAATGAATCATGTTTTTAAAGATTTCCATGGAAAATTTATTGTGGTGTATTTTGATGACATCTTGATCTTTTCTCAAAATCTGGACGAATACCTAAAGCACTTAAAACAAGTTTTTGAAGTTCTTAGAAATCAACGCTTATTTGCTAATCTCAAAAAGTGTACTGTCTGTGTGGATCGTGTGGTTTTCTTAGGTTTTGTGGTCAGTTCTAAGGGAGTTGAAGTAGATGATGAGAAAATCAAGGCAATAAAAGAATGGCCTAAACCTAATAGTGTAACTGAAGTTAGGAGTTTTCATGGACTTGCTAGTTTTTATAGGAGGTTTGTGCGAGACTTTAGCACCATTGCTGCTCCTTTAACTGAAGTTATTAAAAAAGATAAGGTTTTTACATGGGGAAAGGAACAAGATGATGCATTTAACTTGCTGAAGGATAAATTGTGTTCTGCTCCTCTTTTGCAATTGCCTGATTTTTCTAAGTCTTTTGAAGTTGAGTGTGATGCCTCTGGTAAGGGCATAGGTGCAGTTTTGATGCAAGACTCCAAGCCAATTGCCTACTTTAGTGAAAAGCTAAGTGGAGCAACATTGAACTACTCAACTTATGATAAGGAGCTATATGCCTTGGTGAGGGCGTTAGCTACATGGCAGCACTACTTGTGGCCTCGAGAATTTGTGGTCAAGACTGATCATGAGTCATTAAAATACTTGAAGAGCCAAGGTAAACTTAGTCGTAGGCATGCTAAATGGGTAGAGTTTATTGAAACTTTTCCTTATGTAATTGCTTACAAACAAGGAAAGGAGAATGTGGTTGCTGATGCACTCTCAAGAAGGTATGTTTTGATCTCTACTCTTACTTCAAAGTTATTGGGTTTTGACCAAATCAAGTTCCTCTATGCTAATGATTCTGATTTTGGTGAGATTTTTGCTGAATGTAAGTTAGGTCCTTTTGAGAAATTTAATCTTCAAGATGAATTTCTATTCAAGGAAAATAAATTATGTGTTCCTAACTGCTCGTTGCGTGAACTATTTGTTAGGGAAGCACATTGTGGAGGGCTAATGGGACATTTTGGTGTACCCAAAACACTGGAAATACTTTCTGAACATTTTTATTGGCCTAGCATGAGAAAGGATGTTGAAAAAGTGTGTTCTTATTGTCTTGAATGTAAACAGGCTAAGTCTAGAACATTGCCGCATGGTCTTTATACTCCTTTACCTGTTTCTAATTCCCCTTGGATTGATATTTCTATGGATTTCATATTGGGGCTGCCAAGGACTAAGTATGGTAAGGATAGTATATTTGTGGTAGTAGATAGATTTTCTAAAATGGCTCGTTTTATCCCATGTAAAAAGACTAATGATGCATCTCATGTGGCTGACTTGTTTGTAAAGGAAGTGGTTAAATTGCATGGAATACCTAGAACTATTGTTAGTGATAGGGATGCCAAGTTCTTAAGTCACTTTTGGAGAATTCTTTGGGGAAAGTTGGGAACTAAATTGCTATTTTCTACATCTTGTCACCCACAAACGGACGGGCAAACGGAAGTGGTTAATAGAACTTTAGGGAACATGTTGAGGGCTATTTTGAAAGGAAAGTTGACTTCTTGGGAAGATTACTTACCTATTGTAGAATTTGCTTATAATAGGACCTTCCATTCTTCTACTGGTAAGACTCCTTTTGAAGTTGTATATGGATTCAACCCCCTTACCCCCCTTGATTTATTGCCTTTGCCTACTAATGATTTTGCTAATCTTGATGGTAAGAAGAAGGCTGATATGATGAAGAAAATTCATGAACAAACAAGGCTTGCAATTGAAAAGAAGAACAAGGAAGTTGCATTGCGAAGGAATAAGGGCAGAAAATATGTTGTTTTTAAACCTGGTGACTTGGTTTGGGTGCATATGCGAAAGGAAAGATTTCCTTCCAAAAGAAAGACCAAACTAGATCCTAGAGGAAGTGGGCCATACAAAGTCCTTGAAAGGATTGGAGACAATGCTTATAAACTTGATCTTCCTGGTGAGTTCCAAGTTAGTGCTACTTTTAATGTTTCTGATCTTTCCCATTTTGATGCAGATTTGAATTCGAGGACGAATTCTCTTCAAGAAGAGGGGAATGATAGCATCCAAGGAAGCTCTACTCCATTGAAGGACAAGGATGACGCTTTAGAAACTCCAAGGAGGCCCATAACAAGATCTCAAACCAAGGAGTTCAATGATAAGCTCAATGGGCTTCAATCGCTGATCCAAAGGTTTCTTATTGGGGAAGAAGAGCTCAAGCCCAAGGGAGAGGAATTGTCCAAATGCTACAATTATTTGGTGGCCCAAATTCAAGCCCAAGATGAGGAATTTTAAGGTCCAATTTCGTGCAAAAAAGGTCAAGAAGAGTCCAAGAATCAGCCACAACAAGAGTTGCTTTCTGCCCAAGTTTTGAGAGAAGACTAGTCAAACTTTCCAAGATTGTCAAGATTCTTTTCCTAGTTGGGATTTACCTTATTTATTTATTTATATATAGGTTATTAATATTTTCCTTAGTCTATTTATGGTCTCCTAAGTACCATTTAATGCTTTCCTAGAAGTACTAAATTTGTTCCTAGTTAGATTACTTTATTTCCTTTCTAGAGTAGGATTCCTTGTAATTGTTTTTTTAGGGTTTGGCTTCTTGGACGTTTTTCCCTTCTCCTATATATAGGAGTCCTTTTCATTCATTAAAGACAATTTAGATTGATATTAATAATATTTGAGAGAGTTCTTTGAACCTTTGTGACTTGTTCTTTGAGAATTTATCTTTAAACCTTTACTAGTTTCATAGTTTAAGGTATAAAGTAACTTCTTCTTGTGATATCTTTGGTTTCTTTTTGGTATTCTTTAGAAGGTGATTAGTTTCTACATACTAATTATTGTCTTTAGTTACTCATAAAGCGGTCAAGATCCGAATCTATCGTTTTGATTCATTTTCTCAAGTAAAGGCGTTAGATTTCTTCCATAAATCTATACGTTGTTACTTGGATCTTTTCAAGGCCTTAGAACATCTAATCCTTAGAAATTCGTGGATCTTTCCTTCGAATTTCCCATATCTTTAGTTAGTTTTTTTTGTTTCTTTTCTTTGTGCTTCCGCATTCTAATATTCAATTCTCTATTTGTGATCTCCCTTAACCTTGCTGTTATCAGCTCATGTCTTAACTCTAATATATGGCTTAAAGACACTACTTATATGGTGTTCATTTTGATGTGTTCACAGATAATAAGTGCCTCTAGTATGTGTTCACCCAGAAAGAGTTTAATCTTCGTCAGAGGAGATGGCTTGGATTCCTCAAAGATTATGACATGAAGTGCTCTACCATGCGCGTAAGGCCAACGTAGTAGCTGACGCCCACAACGACTATCGATGGGTAGTGTAGCACATGCTGAGGAAGAGAAGAAAGAATTAGCCAAAGATGTTCAATTTCTTGGTCACTTAGGAGTTTTCCTTGTGGACATGTCAAATGGTGGTGTGGTAGTTCAGAATAGGTCAGAATCTTCATTGGTAGCGGGGTTTATAAAAGAATAGGATAGTGATCCCATATTACATCACTTCTAAGGTGCAGTTCATTAGTAGATAGTAGATGTTTTCTCCAAGGGGGAGATGGTGTACTTCGTTATCAAATGTTTTCTCCAAGGGGGATATGGTGTACTTCGTTATCAAAGTCGCATGTGTGTTTCTAACGTGGGTGAGTTGAGGAAGCATATCCTTATAGAAGCCCATAATAGAAAATATTCTATTCATCAAGGTGCCACTATGATGTACCATGATCTACGTGAAGTCTTTTGGTAGAATGGCATGAAGAGAGACATAGCATACTTTGTGGATAAGTGTCCTAACTGTCAAAAAGTTAAGGAAAAACATTAGAAACCAAGAGGCATGACTCAACATATTAAAATTCCTACATGGAAGTGGAAATTGATAAACATGGACTTCATTATAGGTTTACCTCTTACTAGAAGAGAGCATGACTACATTTGGGTGATAATAGATAGAGTCACTAAGTTCGCTCACTTCTATGCTGTCAAGACTACAGATTCAGCAGAGGACTATGCCAAACTCTACATCAATGAGATAGTCAGGATGCATGGGGTTCCCTTGTCTATCATCTCAAATAGAGGTCCTTAGTTTACATCTCATTTCAAGTAATTGTTCCAAAAACGTCTTGGTAATCTCAGTACAACATTTCATCCACAGGTGGACATTCAAGTAGAGCATACCATTCAAATATTAGAAGACATGTTCAGAGCTTGCGTGATTGATTTCATGGGTAATTGGGATGATCACCTACCTCTCATAGAGTTCCCTAACAATAACAACTTCCGTTCCAGTATTCATATGGCCCCTTATGAGGCACTTTATGGGCGTAGATGCAGATCTTTGGTTGGTTGGTTTGAAGTAGGTGAAAAAGCCTTGGTTGGGTTAGATTTGGTTCATGAGGTTAAGGAGAAAGTTCAACTCATAAGAGATAGACTGAAGACAACTTATAGTCGTCCAAAGTCCTATGCAGATGTGAGGAGGAGGGACTTAATGTTTGAAATAGATGATTGGGTTTTCCTGGTGGTATCACCAATGAAGGAGGTAATGATATTTGGCAAGAGGGGGAAGGTTAGTCCTCGATATGTAGGTCCTTACAAATTCATGAAAAGCATTGGTAATGTTTGTTATGAGTTAGAGTTACCAGCGAACTAGCAGCAGTTCATCCAGTCTTTCAGATTTCCTTGTTGAAGAAGTGTGGGTGATTCGGCATCGATAGTTCCATTAGAGAGTGTGGGTGTGAAGGATAGTCTCAATTATTAAGAGGTGCAAGGTGATATTCTTGACCGCAAGGTTTGTAGATTTTGAAATAAGGAAGTCGCTTCAGTAAAGGTTTTCTGGAAAAGTCAGTCTGTAGAGGGAGATACATGGGAAGCAGAAGCACCCATGAGAGCCAAGTTACCTCACCTCTTTCCTTCCAATTTAGTTTCAACTTAAGGTACTAGTTCCTCTCCAGTCACTCGGCTTACTCTTGTGTAATTCAGCCTTAGTATCGTGAACCCTCACATATCCTATCATTTCTCCCTTTTTGTAGGTTCATGGAACTCAGTTCAGTTAGATATTAGTTTCTAGTACTTAGTGATAGGGTCCTATTTCGAACAATATCAAGTTTTCTAAAATCCAAGCTCTAAGTAAAAGGTTACGCTCATTTCAGTAGAGCCCGATGAGGTAGGGCCATAACCATGACCTAGTTGATGGGGGAGCGGTCCTAATGATGATCTGCCAGTCCCATCATGAGTGGCACTTCATCAGTTTTAAGTCACGGTCATTTTGATCTTTTCCCCTATGCATTAGGCACTTAAATTATGATGTTTGATTCCTAAACTACATCGATTAACTCAGTCTTAGCGCAATAACCTAGTCAGAACCTATCAAAAACCCTCATTCTCCTAAATCGCCCACCGTAGAGCGAAAAAAAGAGAAAGAAGAGACCAACACTTCCAAGAACAAGCAGAAGCGTTCTTTGAAGTTCAGCCCCAAAATCCAAATTATTTCTTCTTAGATTTCGTCACCAGGTATATGGAATTTCACTAGTGGGTTCGTTTGAAGAAGGTATATTGGGTCCTCTCGAAGTGTATACATTGGACTGCACAAGTAGCTCACATGGTTTATGTCGGTAAGTAGTAGCTCCCACAGTCAGAATGTTAGTGCATTGACAAGGTTTTCATGATTTACTTCAGTAATGAGTTCAGTATGTTATGTTCATGATTATTACTTGGTCATTATATTCAATTTAGTTTTTCAGTTATACTTCAGTATCTATATCGTTGCTCAGATTATATCATTTGCTCAGTTATGCATTGTTCATCTTATATATCTATCTTTCTGTTTAGTATCTGTATCATACATGCTCTGTATATTCCAAGTACTGATACATACTTTGCACTACATCATTTCATGAAGTAGGTGCAGGCACTAAGCATCCAGATCACGCTTAGATCGATCATCGATTTGATTTCAGCAGATTCAGTGGTGAGTCATCATACTTCGCGGACAATAGATATGCTTTTCATTCCAGTCTTTACTTTAACTTTTCAGTTTTCAGTTTTGTTAGGTTTCACTAGGGCATGTCCCAGCAACTCGACTCAGTTGATGGCTTTTCCGACATAGTAGTAGAACCAACTTTACGTGTCGAGTGTTGTTTCAGTCTTCACTAAACTTGTATTATATCCTAGATATTCGACTAGTTGGGTTTTTCCGTATTTCAGATATTCATAATTTTTAGCTTGCGCATAGTATATGATTTACTTGGTTAATTTTCAGCATGCTTGTTATATGCCAGACTCAGGGTTAGCTTGGGGTCACTCGTGATCCTAAATCCCGTTTTACGTGTAGGGGTAACCTCGAGGCGTACCCTTTGAAAAAGTCACAATCGTTTAATGTGAAAAGGTGACTTCTTTTTATATAATTTATATTATAAAACTATATAATAAATATACAATATATACTAAATTGGCTGTTTTAAGAAGAATAAGAATAAAAAACTTATAAAATTTGTACTTAAAAAATATGAGGCAACTCCTCTTTCTCTAGCCAAGAAAGGTAGTAAAAATATGTCCTTATTATGCCTTATTATAAATGTATATTATTGTGGTATGTGAAACTTTCTTCGGATGTATCTGCAATATTCTATCTGCTATGCTCTTTAAACCTTCAATATTGCATATGTATTAAAACTTATATTTTTTAATAATTTCTTAGATTATTCCATTGATTATAGGTGCGAAAATTTGGTTTGAATTTATCATATTATTATAAAATTTAAAATCATATAAATTATCAAATTTTGGGTATGCAAGTGTTGTACTGAGATGAATGTGTTTTACTTTTATCTTGCTCAAGTAATAAACCTTTGCTAAATAGATAGTCGTTATACATGCAAATGGGTTATGCCATGAGTTTTTATGTTCTTGAGAAAATCCTCTAAGAGTTAATAACATTGCATTCCCATATTTTTAAATTTTTAAATTTTCCTTATCAATGTGTTGGTCAATTTTTTAAGATATGTTATTTCAAAGAATAGGAACTTTTCTGGTTAGAATGATTGGTTATTATCATTGGATATTGCATAGTTTACTCTCTTTAATGTATTCTTTTTCTCGTTATTTTGTTATCTCCTTAAAATTGTATTGATTATTTAAGATGTATATGATCTCACTTGGACTAGGTTTCCGTCCCTTTTAATATTTTTATCTTTTCTCCTTCTCATTTGGTCCTTCTTAATAATTTTGGGGTAAGTTATGACTATTTTTGGCAAGCTTAATTTGAAGAATATGAAACAAAACCTAATCTAAAAAAATTAATAACTTAATCTACAAATTTTCTTTCTATTAAAATAGATTTGTTGTCCCTCCTATCCCAAGTCATGGCTTATCATTTGACATATCTAGGTTAATTCTGAAAAAGTTGTAAAGTTATACAGATGAAGCATCTAGAAGGGCCTTCAGAGCAACAATTTAATGAATAATGAATTTCTAAAAGAGGTCAAAAATATGATTTTTCTACTATTTCAAATTATTTTTCTCCTTCTATAAATTTTGTTTGACTAACAAAAGAAAATTACGACAAGTGGTGAAGGTATGGCCTCAGACAAACAAACTGTCTCTAAATTTTTCTATTTATGTTGTAGTGGTGTAAATTTTCAACGTTCTTCACGTATTTTATTTTCAAAATCTTTCACATAATTTTTTTTCACATGGAGTATATTCTAACCATAAAATTATTCAGATTTTTTTTTTCATGTACAAAATAGAAAAAGAAAAAGTGATGTTTCATCGCTTCATAAAAATATCACTCAATATTAGCAAGATAGTTAAATTATCAAACATATATTATGATAAATAATGTAAAAGATACAAATGATTAGATATCAAGATATTTTTGGTCATTCATTATATATTTACAATTCTTGAGATATATGATGATGCCAAATCATTTAGTTTCTATTGAAATGTTCTTAAAACCTACAAAAATTTACTCCTTTTTTATAACAGTCGAATATTAGAAAGGATGTTCAAAAGCTTAATGAGATTATTTATGTCCACGTGAAACATAGGTAAATTACCTAGTGGATTATAAATTGTCAAAAACCAATATTTTTTTCTAATGATAAAAAAAAGAGAGAAACAAAATAAGATTTCGTAAAAAATATAAAAAACAAAGAAAGAATCAAATAAAAAAAAATCAACAATAACCAAATCGATAAACGTAAACTACAATTGGTTAATTTTGATTTTAATTGTTTAAACATTAATTAAATTGGTCTGATTTTTAATTTAACCATGACCGAAATCAAATCATGAACACCCCTCCATAGAATCAAACATAACAAAAGTAACTTCAAAATTACTAATCCCAACATTATTAATATACTTTATTCAATATTATCATTCTCATACATCTTATTAAACGAAACACATGTCTATCATTTAAATTGTAACAAAATGAAACTAGTAAAAGTACTTGGGGTGAATTTTCAAACAAAACATCGTATTTCATACCCATTAAAATCCATGTATTATACATTGAAAAAAATGGTAGTACAGAGTTTATAGTTGCATTAAATATTTATCAAATAAAAATGCATTATTTTTATTAACAAAAAGGTGTATCAACCACATAGTAATTATTTTGACATTTGGGTGGATAAGAAGTTCCCCAACCTGCGTGGTTTTTTGTCAGACCCAACCCACCGGGCCATGCGGGCACCTACACTAACACCTAAGTAGGAGAACCCTCGATATTAAACGATTTAAAACATGCGGAAGATTAAAGAAAAACTGAGATAAATGAAATTTCAAGATTTTATAAAACAAGGATTTCTAAATACACAAGAATATACTCAAAAACAACTCTTAAAATTGACGAGCACAAATAGACTATAAGTTTAGGCTTCGCTAGTCAAAGATAGTACATCATAAAGATCGTATCCAAAGGGATTGGTACAAATGCTAATTCAATCAAATCTTGCTAACTAATATTCAGGTGATCAAAAGAAAGGATATGAACCACTTTTATCGACTAAATGATAATTAAAATTATTTGGTACCTATTAAGTTTAATATTAGTACTAAAAGATAGGGTACAAGACTAAACAAATGCATAATGATAGCATGGATCAAAACATACTTTCAATCAACACATCTAGAATTCTAGCATTAGACATTGATATTGTCATAATTCAACTAACCCAATCACTGCATGCATAATTTCGTAACATTGTTCCTTCATCAACAAACCCACATCATAAGATCACAATTGACAAATATGGGGATTTCATGGGTTCTTTTGGATAAATCATAAAAAAAAAACATAGGAAATCATCAATTCATTCTTAATATAACATAATTCAATCATTCGAATCATGTTTGAAAGGAACCCATTACTTTGGAATCAAACCCTAACTTTTGGGGATTTCTATCTTTGAAATTTGCGATGTGAGAGGGCTCCATGGATGAAAGCTATCCATGTATGAAGGACTACCATAACTTAGCAACAAAGCCCAATCAAATTGAGTGGAAAACCTTGCTCCTTGAACCCTAGCTCCAACTTCCTTCTTCTTCTTCAAGTTCTAGAGAGAGAATATTTGGAGAGGATGAGATTTTGGAATTGATTTGGGTTTTGGAAAATAATGAGTGGAATGACTTAATTTAGGTGTGTAAAGTCCTTATATTGGTGGTTTAGATTAGTAAAACGACACCACTTAATACTAATTAAAACCGAAAAGACCCAAAGTACCCGTAACTTAACCACCAAAACTGGCCCTAGGTTGCCACCCACAAGATAATGCTGACGGGCCGTAGGTGGACCCACGGTCCGTGCTGGTCAATCGTGGTTTGGTAACTACAACTTTTGTTCAACCACAAGACCTCCATCCACGGGGCATGGGTCCTGCCGTGGTCACGTCCCTGGGAAGTTTTCTAGGGGTCCTCCTCAAGGGCCTATAGTTGGTCTTTGAGGGGTGGTACCTTGACGTTCTAACACAAAATCCTCTATATTAAGAACCGGGAGTTACATCCATGACTCTAACCCTCACGTTAAGCTCTATTTTAGCCTACTAATTTCTGGGGTGTCACAATATCTCCCCTTAGGGAACATTCATCCTCGAATGACGATATAGACACCTTACAAAAGTAAAACTGAAGAACAACAGTCCATCATGAATGCAACATGAAAATAATGCACAATTTAAAGGTGGAAACATCAACTCCAACTCAAATAGGCTCAATGAATCTCAAGGAAGTAGGGACTAAATCTATCAACCCATTATGCACAAAAGTTCAACATTTCTCATGTTCATAGGAGGAATTACCTTCTCCAAACTAAAAGCATGCTCAACACAAACTCATGGAGCCTTTATGCAATTTACTCTAAAAAAGCATAATTAAAGCATGTTCAACTATTCATACCATGAAGCATACTGTAAATTCATACTGAATGCATAACTATTGCATGGAAGCTATTTCCTTGGATGTCAATCTCTTGACTTGACGGCCTAAAATCTCTACCAGAACTTCCTCATATGAAAGACTTTCATCAACTCATAACCCTTCTAGGGAAACTATGGATGTCGGATCTCCAACACACTTTAGAAGCATAGAGACATGAAACATCGGATGCACCGAAGTCAACTCACTTGCCAAATCTAAGCATAAGGAACTTTTTCAACATGTCCCAAAATTTGGTATGGGCCTACATACTGGGGACCATGTTTCACTTTCTTACAAAACCTCTTTACACCCTTCATAGGTGAAATTTCTAAGAAAATTCCAAATCATGAACAGTAGGGACACTTAATAACCTTGCTATATAAGCACACTATCTCCCCCTTTGGAGAAAGACTCATCGAATTTCTTAAGCGATGCTTCTTCCAAGTCAACCAAAATTGGATCAAGCCCTTTGCTTAAATTTTTACATTCGCCACCAAATACGATCTGACCCATTGTAAACCATAACACCACCCTTGGTGGAGTCGGCTATTTTAACACCTAGTCGGGCCAACCTTATGAACATCTCGAACCAACTCTTTCTTATTTTCATCAATCTGTGTGACAATACCCATAGAAAATTGACTAAGAGCATCCGCTACTACATTTTCCTTACGGGGTGGTAAAGAACACTCATGTCATAATCCTTCAATAACTCAAGCCACCTCCTTTGGCGAAGATTTAAATCCTTTTGACTAAACGCGTTTTGTAAACTCTTGTGATTGGTAAATACAACAACCTGAACCCCATATAAATATTGCCTCTAATTCTTTAAGGCAAAAACAATCGTCGCTAACTCAAGGTCATTGATAGGAGAATTCTTCCCAGGGACTTGAAGTTTCCTTGAAGCATAGGCAATCACTTTACCGTTTTGCATAATCACACATCCCAACCCAACTCTAGAGGCATCACAATACAACACAAAATGATCCGTACCTTTCGGTAAAGTCAACACTGGAGCGAAAGTAAGTCTATTTTTCAACTCTTAGAAACTTTTCTCACAAGATTCTGACCAATGAACTTAGCCTTCTTTTGAGTCAAAGGCATCAATGGAGAGGCAATGGAAGAAAACCCCTCAACAAACTTTTTATAATAACCGGCCAAACTGAAGAAGCTTCTAATGTCCGAAGTAGTTAGAGGTCTTGGCCAACTCTTGACCAAATCCGACTTCTTAGGATCTACCTCAACACCCTTAGTTGATTCAATATGCCCAAGAAAACTATGGGCCTTAAACAAAATTCACACTTGCTAAACCTTGCAAAAAGTTGTTGGTCCTTAAGAACTTGCAACTCAATTCTCAAATGGTCAACATGCTCATTCTCACTCCTTGAGTAGATCAAAATGTCATCAATGAACACAATCACAAAAATGTCAAGGTATTGTCTAAACACGTTATTCATCATGTCCATAAACGCCGATGGAGCATTAGCCAACCCACACGACATTGCCAAAATTCATAATGACCATTTTGGGTTCTAAAGGCAATCTTTGGAATATCATCACCCCTCATCCTTAATTGGTGATAACCCGATCAAAGATCAATCTTAGAGAAATAACTAGCCCTTTGAAATTAGTCAATACAAAAATCTATCTCCCTCACCTTAACTAGGTGGTACATGCAACCCTTAAAAGTCATCTTTAAGACAAGACATAACCCACACTCTTGGCATAGATTTTCCCCCCTCCACTCTCAAATAGACTCATTTGGGAACTAACAATTTGATTACACGGGTCCTATAATCAGATAGGAGCATAATAGGAGTGCAACCAAACCATCACAAAGAAGACATTGAAATCTAACATGTCAAGCTCTACCACATCAACAAGAGTAACTCTATGTGATAAGGAAATGGGACACTTTCTATAAACCCTCTTAACCACAACAGAATCACTCATAAGAGTGAAAATAGAAAAATGTTTTAACAATAAATCTGAAAGAACATCAAACCTCATAGCCACACTTTGGTATCATAAAAGACAAGGTAGCATCGAGATCTAATAAAACATATACATCTATTATGAAAACTATTAACATGTCGGTAGCCATATCTGGGGGATACCCTCGTTCACCTATAGATCGAAGTGCATAGAATCTGTTTTGCTTAGGAGCATCGAAACCCAAACCACTAGGAGGAACTTGCTTGCCATCTCTTCTTTTAGCCTTAAGCATCAAGAAATCGCTCATTTTTGACCACTTTTACCACAACTGATTGAATAACGCTATCAAACACACTTCATCCAATTCTAAGCACCAACGGTCGTTAATCAGTATAATAACCCAACTAAATGAGTTGGGGTCGAATCCCACAGGGAATGGTACATGTTTAAGATTCAAGAGTAAAATACGAATATGTTCAAATCAACCATACAAATAGACATTTACGAATAAAAACATAATTCAAATTAGGGGGTGATGGAATGTCAAATAACAAGGTGTTTTGGTTTCAAATTGTCAACTACAGCAGCAACAAATAACACAAAAATAACAATAATGAGATGGGTTCTTGGGATGTGATTCGATTATAGGCTAATGTAGAAAAATAGGTAGTTGCAAGTGTTAGAAAATAGTTGTAAATTAGTTAATAAGCTAAATTATAGAGAAGGTAAACTTTCTCCAGAACAATTTACCCTGAATCAAGTCTATTTCTCTTGAAAATCGACAAGCATGCAAAATAAGAATAGCCTACGCCTTAGTCCATTCACTCTCTCGAGCTGAATGTGTGGAAGAGGGTTTAGGATTCACTCTCTCGAGCTCAATCCATGACAACCCAATACCCACAGACCATCAATCAATAATCCTGGTTTTAAAACCTCTATCTCGAGCTAGCCAAAAACACGAAGGTAGAACTACATTTGTAACTACAAATCTTTAAATTAAACCATAATTAATGATTAAAATCTCTTCTAAACAACATATAAACTAACAATTAGCAATACCCATAAACTAAATCACCCCATAATCACATAATCACACCCGAAAATTGGGGTTTTAGTTGGACATCATAAATAGATAAAAAAATCGTTACCAAATTGTGTTTCCATAAACTGGGTAAGATTAATTTCTTCTTTACAAAGGTCCAAATGAAAGAATCTCAAAAACTCACTTGCAATTTCTCAAATATGGAAAACATCAATTCTTCAAAGCTAAGGAAAATTTGTCTCAATACTCAGAATTCGATATATTCAAAGTTTAATAGTTCTAAAAATGCTAAAAGATCCAAAACTAAAGTGTTCAAAAATGTATTTATTATCGCCAAAAATATGCTGCAAAGGACTATTCGGTGCAGTAAGTTGGGCTCGTCGATCGACTGAGAGATCTGCCCTTTGGTAAATTCCATTGCCTTTTTGCTTTGGCCTTCAGTATTCTCCATGTCTGTAAATTTGGGCGATCTAACTCTGCATCGCAGAATCAATCTGTGATCCGTCGACTGCTCTTGTCTCTCCCCAACTTGATTTTCTTCTTTAGAGTTGGCACATTGGAACTTTAGGCAGTCAAATGGCCACTCGGCGACTCAACAAATGGACTTGGCGATAACCAGGTTCTCTTTTCTTCCTTCTTTCAGCTCGCTTCGTTCCTTTTTGCAAATTAGTGTCCTTGCTTTGTTCTCAATCCAACTACCTGAAAATCAAGGATTTTACCTCAGTTATTGCCAGAAAATAAGCATTTGAGGACACTAAATCTATTCAAATATAGCCCTAAATGAGTCCTAAACTCGCACTCATCAACACCCCCCAACTAAAACTTTTGCTTGTCCTCAAGTGAAACTCAAGTTCAACAGTTAAAAATGATGTCTCAAATAGTGCTACACAAGACTCAATCATGAATGCATACAACAAGACTCGATTTACTTATGCAAGGATCAATTGTGCACTCAAAGATTCAAGTTGTAAGTCACCATTATCAAAGATTCTCAAATTCACAATACTTGCTTCAAATGCGAATTCAAGTTCAACAAAGGTACTCAAATGCCCTCACACAAAGATGATTTCATATTCACACACAATTTGTTCAACAATTTATAGATCAAGAATCACGAGCAACTCTCACACTTACAAAGATGAACACATGCATGACTGCACCCATAGGTTTGCCCTTATTTTCCAATCAACACTTGTTTCATCTTACTCAAGGTCTAAAAGGTCTTTTTAAGGCTTGTAATGTAGGCTGAGTATAAAGGTATGATCATTTAGGCTCAGTGGCTTCTATCCTCAGGAAATGTGTTATGAACAATACTTACTTTCATTTTCTTCATCATTCTCTTTCATACTCACAATTCACCCCATTATTCACTTTCCATGGAATACCGGACTCCCCATTTATTTTTCAACCTTCACAACTTTATTCTACAACTTTTTCATTCTTTATCTTTGTTTTTTTTTCCGTTTCTCTCTTTTTTTTGTATGGAGGGGTTCTATCTTTCTCAAAACTATAAGTCAAGGGGAACTTCTTTGCACTTCTTGATTTACCTTCTCTTTTCACCACACCCCCAAATTAGGTTTTTGGCCTAAGTTGTCTATTCAAACAAACCACACTCCATGAGGATTATGGGTGAAGGGATCAAGAGAGGTCTCATTTGCATCAAGTGTCTTCAAAGAAAAGGGGAAGGCTCAAAAGTGCTCAAGCAAAGTTCACACACTCACAAGGTAGGCCGCAAAAAAGGTATAATGCCAAATTGTTTCACTTTTTAAAATTTTTGCCTAAGATCATTTCAAGAGCTCCCAACACTTGGTCAACCAGACCAATGAGGCAAACTCTTGGTGTAATCACACATGGTTCACAATAAACTCATCACACAAGGCATTCACACCAATGTCAAACAAGACTCCACACTTTCTCTAGTGTGTAATTTTTATCACAAGAGACTCAATTCGATAGTCGGCTAGTCACGAAGAGATGCAAAAAGTTCAAATATTGCTTATGCAACTTCATTGGCCTCATCGTAGTCAGACATTCATGTTTGTTCGATTGAGAGGGCTATTTAGGTCATTGGTATTGATCATAACCAATACTCAAATTTGCATAAGAACAACCACATTTAAACACAATAAAAAAGGGTTGCAAATTTTTCATAAGGCTCCAAAAACCATTTTAAATTTAAACAAGGAGCCACAATCTCAAATATCCACAACACAATGCTAAAACTCAATATATAGCACAAAACCCAATATATACACAAAAGTCATAATCACAAGAGGTAGATATGTAAATACCTCATCCCACTACACATAGAAAGCAATTTGACCTCAAATGCAATAAAACATCCAAAACTAAATAAAAATGACAGAGAGGGCGATAAAGAGGAATCTTGTCTACACAGTCGCTCCATCTATCGGGGCATCAACGCTCGGTGCAACACTCTGATCTTGGGCATCAGTGCCCGGAGTCATATCAATAGTACCAGATTGACTAGGGGATGCCAAGGGTGTGTCTGCCAAAAAGGTCTCTACAGGTGCATCTACCATGGCCTCCTCAACCTTTGTTAGACCCTCATAAGAAGCCTCCTCATCAACACCAAGATGCTCCTCATCAGCCTCAGACTCAATAGCGGCCACCTCATCAACTCAGACCTCATCTCCGGTGGTAGCCGTAGGCACATCTAGACCAACTGGCACATCAAGGATCTCTATAGTACCGAAAATCATCGACATGTCAGTGGAATTCAGCTGGTCCACATGTCTCCTGAGCTCAACAATGGCGGCCTTCAGAGTCATCACCTCATCAGTGGCCCATTGGCCTTGCTCAAACACTATTATACATTCCACAAGGGCATCAATAGTAGAACTCAATGGTGTCACAACATCATGAAGGGCCCTCTGCATCATGCTAGGAATGATGGCATCAAGTCTGGAGGCGTGTCTATCAGCAGAATGGGCTAGTTGCCCCTTTCATAGTAGGGCAGCCTGGGTGAGTGGAGGATGAGTAGCAGCAACAACTCTGGGAGTCAAGGGAGTTATAGAGGTACTAGGCGTCATGGAAGGAACAATGTTAGATATACCTGAAGGCCCAGTGGCTGGAATAGGCAAAGATGCCTCTGCAGGTAATGCATCAATGTCCACGGGGGAAGAGTCCACTGAGTTTCCTTCTTCTTTTCTGCCTCATCCTTCTAGTACTCGGCCTCATTCCTCCGGATATCGGTAGAAGATGTGGGAATCACTTCCACATCCTTCTTCTCACCTCAAGGTACCCGAGCTTTCCTGCATAACGCGGTAATCAAAATCGGGATAGGTAGAGATGTTTGGCGTTGATCTTAAGCATCTCCTGTGGAATAATCATCCCTAAGTTCAGCCTTATCTCATCAATGATGCAACCAAGACAGGCTACTTTGGCGTGGCAGAGAATCGACTTGTTCTGGGATGGCATAATGGTACTGTTGATGAAGCCAAACCAATATCTCGCTACTACATTAAGGTCCTTCTTTTCAATAGCTACCTCAACCTCGAGCCGCTTGGGAGTACCGTTTGATATTAGAGGATCCAACCATTTTTTCAAATTCTCCAGCGTTTTTGTCCTGATAATGTGCTGACAGTCATCGTTAATATCAATTGAGAACTCCAGGACTACATTGATAGCATTACTATCACACTTTACTTTTCTGTCCCTGACAAGAATATAGTCTATGAACTTGAATTTGGCGGTCCGTTTCTTCCCTTGTGGCACCAGATCTCCATAACCGGTATAGAATTCTCGGACCCAATTTGGAACATAAGGGCCTCGGGATCGGGTGAATAACTAGAACTTGTGAGTTCTCAAGTAGCTGATGATTTCTGGATATCTATCTATCACTCCATCAGTGGATAGCCTCTTTTCTTCTATAATTATCCTCAACCCCTTAGTCTTCAGTCTGTTCATAGACCGGGGATGAGGACCCTGTACCGAATAAGCTCGGAATACAGCATGTGCTTGAGCAGTAGGAGTAGTGGTGGCCTGAGGAGTCTTGATCCTAGAATGATCATTTATCCTCTTACATCGCTGTTGCACCCTCTGGGCTGCTAGTAGCTCATCATTCTCAGGCTCAGAAGTGGTAGCCCGAGGATCCTGGTGCTCACCCTCACTCTTAGAAGTGGTCAGGTGAGTGGCATATATGCCATAATTGTCGGAGCTGGCCTCCGATGACGCAGGGGCAGGAGCCTTCCCTTTTGCTTTCCCTTTCCCACCTGTGATGGGTAGTTTAGTAACCTTTGCCCTGGATGCAGCTGCATCCTCGTTGTTTGTGATTCCATTGACCCTCTTGCGGGGCGGAATGTCTTTACCGGCCACTTTTGGTCTAACCATATCTGCAAAAACATCAAAAAGAGTAATCTTATTTTCATGAAAAGTTACAGAAAACAGTTGTAGATAGACTCGCCTAACAGGTTGGTGAGTCGCCGAATCACTTTGGCGAGCTAGATCGGGATCGCCGTACGGATTGGCTAAAAATATCCCAGAAAAATTGGCATGTCGGTGAAGGGAAGGGCCTTTCGGCGAGCAAGGACTAGCACGCCAAAATTTACAGTGCATTTCAGGGGTTAGGGGCACAGAAAGGGCGATCAAGAAAGACAAATTGTGAGTCGTCGAGTGCATTTGGGGAACTCAGGCTTCTCGCCGAAAGTTACAGAACCCAAACTCAATTTGAGCATGAAATTAAAGGCGATCAAGGGGGATTCAGTGAACTGCCGAGTGGTTAGGCGAGCTCAACCCAGCACGCCAAACTGCTCAACGTGTCTACTTTCAACCCCATCATCCAAATTCTACCCCACAACCCCCGAAAACAAAATCCAAGCATAAACTATTTAAATTAGGCTTAGACCCATTACACCCATGCCCCCGGGATACTCAGACTTCTCCCGGTTTGGCCTAATTTGTCCATTTGATGACTTTAGCCCTTAAGAATAGCGTCAACCGCTCCATAATTGGGTAAAGCACGTCATTTGGCACAAATGAGGGTTACTTTGAATTGACTCGACTAGACCCAACAACAAATTAGCACAACCCAACAATTTTGATCATTTTTAAGGCATGCAAATTTCAGGAAATCAACGATTAGGCAATTTAAGTAAGATATTCAAGTTAAAATAGGCATGCAAGCATACAATTACGATCAAAGAGGCCCAACACACATCACTGAGTTAAGAACAATTGCAAATGAGAAAAAATAGCTAAATATAAGTGTGGGGTTCAGAAAACCAACTTTTTATGCTGAATACAAAATTTGAAAGGCTAGGCGGCAAAGAATCCAACTCCGAACAAACAATAGATAACTAAAAAGTAGTAATAATGCAAAAATAAGGGAAAATATAGTGCGGATGTGAATTGGAAAGTTGAAAAGTGAAGGAATGTGAAAGATTTTGAATTTTTGAACTTTTGGCCTTTAAAACCGTCTAGTTCTCACCCATTCGATGACATTAGTCTTGCTCACTGACCCACTCGGCAACACGCCAAGTGGGCACTTACCTCGCCGAGTTTTACAAGTCCTCTAGTTAATGTGGGGGTCTAAATGATAGATTAAGTCGCGATCGCCGACCTCTTCGGTGAGTCGTCGACTGGACTTTTTACTCGCCAATCTGCACTTTTCAAACACATTCCACACTTTAACTTGCACAATCAACACACCATTATTTAAAAATTTAAAATAAAATAAATATAAGTTGGGTTTCCTCCCAAGCAATACCTTAGTTAACGTCGTGGCACGACGTAAGTCCTCACTCAAACTTCATTCTTGGGGTTGGCCATAGTATCACTAGGCAACCCCCCTTGTTGTCTAGGGTTTAAATGCGACGAAATATCACCCATCTGGGTCTCCAACTATTTGATCGAGACAGAATCAGAGATAAGCATTTTGCTAAGGGTCGACACAGCTTCCTTTATCTCTTTCAAAATCTTATCCTACTCCTCAACCTTGTTGAGAATACGCGACAACATATCCTCAGACCGACCACCCTCAAAATCCTTTGGCTTTTGGCGCTCGTGGGAGGAACCTATCTAACCTTCTCCCCATCTCTCTCTTTCCCAGTGGAGTTACGATCCTTCCACTCTCTATCACGATCCTTCCAACTTTCCTCCCTTTTCAAACCTTGGTTACCACCCTGGCTCGGGTAGTTTGAATGATAACCACCTCCTTCGTTGGCTAGGAAGTTAACCTTTTCGTTGTACAAAACCTCAAACTTGGCCTCGTCAAAATTAACACACCCGATACCCACATCATTGACACTTCGAGTACAAGCTCCCATTACATTTTTGGACAAAATGTCAAGTTGTGTCATGATCTCTACCTTGTTCTGGTCCCTCTCTTGGTCTTTCTCAAGCTGCTCCCTGTTCAATTTAAACGTGAAAGGGGAAACCTGATCTTCGCGGGTGTACCAGGCACAATTAATTATGGTCATAACATCCAAAAGCTAGGCTGCTATAATGTAAGGTTGTTGCATCAAACCTTCCAGAGAAAGTTGGTCAGCTACACCCTTGTTCACCGAATCAATGCTTCGGTAAAAATACTGCAACAAAACGTTGTCCGGCAAACCATGAATTTGGCATTGCAGCACCAACTTTTGAATCGTAGCCAAGTCTAATGAATTGGCTCGTCCCCCAATTGCTTGAAGCTTTGGATGCTGTCCCGAAGTGTCATCATCTTCGAAGGAGGGAAAAATCACACTTGAAATGCGGTGACAAGCTCTTCCCACGAAGTGATTGATTCTCTTGGCAATTCAGTAAACCATTTACATGCATCTCCCATTAAACAGAATGGGAACAACCTCAAGTAGACAGACTCTTGGGATATGTTCTTGAAGGAGAACGGCCCGCAAACATCAACAAAGTTTCTTATGTGCTCATGGGGATCCTCATGAGCCAGCCCACCGAACAACCTTTTCAATTGCAAGAGCTACAACATAGTACTTGTAATATGGAACACAACATTCCCTTCAGCCGAAGGCAAGTGAATGGCACCAATTCCACCCATTAGATGAGGGTCATTGACATTAGGCTCATTGACATCCTTGAACTTATCGATGTCATCTTGGTGGCCCACTTGGCTACCATTGCTTCCGTTCACAGTCATTTCTTCTATTCAAAATAACAACACACAAACCAAAACTGAAATTAAGTAGATTCAACTATAACTAAAAAGAACAAAATTCAACTTAACTAAAGAATCTTAACCAACACCACTCCCCAACAGTGGCACCATTTTGATTGAATAAAACTATTTAAGACACTTCATCCAATTCTAAGCATCAACGGTTGTTAATCAGTATAATAATCCAACTAAATGAGTTGGGGTCGAATCTCACAAGGAGTCGTACTTGTTTGAGAATCAAGGGTAAAGTACGAATATGTTCAAATCAGCCATAGGAATAGAAACTCATGAATAAAAACATAATTCAAATTAGGGGTTGACACAAATGTCAATTAATAGGGGGTTTTGGTTTGAAATTGTCAACTACAACAGCAACAAATAACACAAAAATAACAATAACGAGACGGGTTCTTGGGATGTGATTCGATCATAGGCTAATGTAGACAAATGGGTAATTGCAACTATTAGAAAATAGCTATAAATGAGTGAATAAGCTAGACTATAGAGGATGTAAATTTTCTCTCAAATAATTTACCCCGAATCAAGTGAATTTCTCTGGAACATCGACAAGAATGCAAAATAAGAACAACCTACGCCTTAGCCTATTCACTTTCTTGAGCTAAATGTGTGGAATAGGGTTTAGGATTCACTCTCTCGAGCTCAATCCATGAAAACCCAATACCCACAGGCCATCAATCAAGAATCTTGATTTTAAAACCTCTCTCTCGAGCAAGCCAAAAAAACGAAGGTAGAATTGCATTTGCAACGACAATTCTTTAAATTAAACAACAATTAATGATTAAAATCTCTTCTAAACAACATATAAACTAACAATTAGCAATACCCATAAACTAAATCACCCCATAATCACATAAGCACACCCCAAGAATTGGGGTTTTAGTTGGACATCATAAATAGATTAAAAAAATCGTTACCAAATTGTGTTTCCATAAACTGGGTAAGATTAATTTCATCTTTACAAAGGTCCAAATAAAAGAATCTCAAAAACTCACTTCCAATTTCTCAAATATGGAAAACATCAATTCTTCAAAGCTAAGGAAAATCTGTCTCAATACTCATAATTCGATATATTCAAAGTTTGATAGTTCTAAAAATTATAAAAGATCCTAAACTAAAATGTTCAAAAACGTATTTATAGTCGCCAAAAATATGCTGCAAAGGACTATTCGGTGCAGTAGGTTGGGCTCACCGATCGACTCAGAGATCTGCCCTTTGGTCAATTCCATCGCCTTTTTTCTTTGGTCTATAAAATTCTCCAGGTCGGTAAATTTGGGCAATCTAACTCTGCATCGCAGAATCACTCGGTGATACGTCAACTGATCCTTTCTCTCGCCAACTTGATTTTCTCCTTCAGGGTTGGCACATTAGAACTTTAGGCAGTTACATGGCCACTCGGTGACTCAGCAAATGGACTTGGCGATTACCAGGTTCTCTTTTATTCCTTCTTTCAGCTCGCTTCGTTCCTTTTTGGAAATTAGTGTCCTTCATTTGTCCTTAATCCAAGTACCTAGAAATCAAGGATTTTACATCAGTTATGTAACGATCCGAGAGCACCCCCGAGTCGTTACCGGCATATTCAACCTCGAAGAGGTCTTATACAAGCCCTTAGCATTCATTATAACATGTATTATAGAATAATATCATGCAAAATTTAAAACTTTTACTTCGGAAGTTCAACTTCACTTCATATATGAAAAATAGAATCTAACTTCTTCACAATGCACCATCTAGAGATATAAGTATCGAAAATAGGACTTAGCCCTTACTTCATTAAGAAGTCTTGCAAATAGAAAGTACAACAATGTCTTTCAACATAAGCAAAGAACTAAATATAGAAGCTATATCATAGGGTCTTGTCCTCGGACTCGAGGACTCACCAACTTGGGGAAGCAACTCCAAGTGTCTTGAGAAGTAAGCTTAAATCCTCAACGGCCCGAACCTAAATGTTTGGGAAAACGGAGAAGATATGGGTTAGTACAACACACGTACTAAGTATGGCTACTATGCATAAAATCCACTGTAACATGCATAAAAGGAAAGTTTATTCAAAACATGCTTTTTGCCAAGTAAATCCAATATTCACAAAAATTAGGTATCATAGTCCAAACAAACATAATATCATCCCAACATGTAGACAGCCCGAGTAATACTAGAGCAATGCAAAGAATAGAATCCCATAACCCTATTCAAAGCCAAGTATCACGTTAAGCAACCTACTTCATACATACATTGATAAGATCATATTTCATCATAACTTACCACATTCATAATGATCATACATAACATAACTTCAGCATACATAAGTCATAATAATCATAATCAAAAGAGAACACTACTACAACCATCTCTTAGGATCCCACAAGTGCAATGTGAAAGAGAAGTCCCATACCCTCCCTTATACTATGTAGAAACCCTTAAGTGAGCCCTAGTAAGAGTTCACACCTTTCATACCTTCATTTACTTTTACATTATGGAAATATTGCAATAACCGACATAGACCATGAGAGCTACATGGAATCCAGTGTTCAACTCCCACACTGAAAAGAGAGGGTTAACACTTGCCTAAGGTGTAACCATTCGTACATAGCTATCTAGGTGGATCCACTAAGCTAGAGTCTTATGTGGGCACATAGTTAAGGGTCAAGGAGATTGCTTCTAGAAACCCTAACTTACTAAATGTGGGGGTTTCCATCTCATGAGACAACACATACCGTAGGTAATCCGGACTTTCTAAACGTGAGGAAATCCATGTGGGGAGCCAGACTTACTAAATGTGAGACCCCATCTCATTTACATGCCCTTTCGGTGCTAAGCATCTAATTTCCCTTTTTTTTTTATCATCTTTAGTCATCACATAAGTTCACATTAGCCTTTAATAGACCCTTATGTAGACATCTTACCATAATAGCTCATATGTGTTCATAAGTGAGTAATAATCCTTTCACTTTAGAGACCCTTAGCAAGTGAGTAAACTTTTCACTTTACATTACACTACAATCATGAGAACTACCTTTCAATCATATAGCAATCATACCATAATATACATACATACTTCATAGCTAATTCAAGTGTAGAGGGTTAAGGATGAGGAAACTAGGTCATCAATACCACAACAACACATTAGGTATAGCATCATTATAATCTAAGTAATTCACCTATAATACTTGAGTTCAAAGAAGAGCCAACCTTCATACTTTCTTGCCCTTCGTGGGACATCCATCCTTCAATTACCAAGAAATTCATAACCAATACACAATACAAGGTAATTAATAAAGTGATAACATAATCAACATCAATATAAGCAATTGACATATTCCCTTCATAGCCTTAAGGCTTCATTCAAAGACTCAACCCTAATTTCATAGAAATTATACATAACCTAGGGTAGAATCATCATCCAAACATGAATTACATAACATCACAATCAATTCATAACCTTTAATTAATATCCAAGACAAACTAGGGTTAGAATTAGTAAAAGAAGGAGAAACATGGGTCTCATAGGAAATTCTTCAAGAAGCCACCAATACAACATCAATTCTTCCATAATTGTTCATATAACATCAATCAAAGTTAGTTTATAAGATCAAGTTCACTATAGAAAGAAAGCCCACATTTTTGGATTGAAACCTAGAAATTGGAGATTTTAAAATTCATCTTTACGGGGCCTCTTCGGGTAAGGATTCCCAAGAGTGATAAGTAACCATACCTTATAGATGAATTAACCACGAAAATCTGAGTTGAAATCTTGGAGATTTGGTCTTCTTCTTGAAGTAACAATCTTCTTCAATGGAGTTCTTGAGAAGATAGAGAGAGAGTAGAGAGAAGGAGGAACTTTAGGTTTAGATCTTTGGGATTTTGTGTTTGAGTGATAAAAGTGTGGTAAATTGACTTAAAAAACATTATTTACACGTCCCCTAAAGTACCCTAAATACCCCTCACTTAAATGGACTCTTTAATGAAGTAAAAATAGATTTCTGAATTTCTTCATTTTCGTCGCGGAAAGTCTATGACGTGGAGCTGTTTCCTCAAGATATTTGGAATTAAATTTAGAGACGGTATAGTCCACGACACGACCGCGTCGCGAACTGAATTTTTTCTCCTTGGGGGAGCAAGTGCGCGATGCACCTCTATTCCTTCTAAGTGCAATTTGCAAACTTCCTTGGCAGCTAGCTTGGCTAAGGTTGGGGTCCTCCTCAGGGCCCCTTACTATGGCCCCGGGGAGTCGTATTCGAACGTTTTGACCCTAGGAACATATATTTACCTATTTTAAACATTTTCACCAGATTATACCATCATACGACACTCCTAAACCTGCACAAACCCTAAAGACATAGTAGAACACATTCTTCTCTAGTTTCCGGACGTCGTGGTCATTTCTTGACGTTTAGACTTATACTCTTCCAAACCAAGTCAATTACATTAGTTTAGGTTTATAAAAATCATTTTAACTATTTTTAAGTCATTATTCATAAGGTGAGTCTCTAACTTAAGTCATAGAATTTCTGGGGTGTTACAATATCCCCATAGGAACGTTCGTCCCGAATGTCACTTGGACTTCTTTCTAGGGAGTCAATGACTCAAACTAGCAGCACAACAACCAGTCACATCAACAACATCATATCATCATATCATTTAGGGATTTAATCCACAACATCACTATGCTCAAAACTCTTTACTTCACATAAGTATATGGGGAACTACCTTCTCCATATTCAACGAGCACCAACATATATATTAAGCAATAAACAATACATTTCTTTATCAAGACAACATCAAGCATGCACATTACAACTCTCATGAAGACAACCTCACACAACATCTATGGGTGCAATTTCAATCATGACAAACAAATTCATGAAAAATCAAAACACAACTTTAAGCATGAGTTTTCACAAAAATAAGTACATACAAGGAAATCATGTCATAATCATCAACACACATGATTTTCAATTTAAACCTAATTAAGAGAGACTACTAGCCTCAAGTTTGGCTAGGAGTAGGAGGAAAAAGATGAGGGTAGCGGGACTTCATGTCGGCCTCGGCCTCCCATGTTGTACCCTCAACTAGGTGGTTTCTCTATAGGACTTTTACAGAGGCAACCTCTTTATTCCTCAACTTCTTAACTTGACGATCTAGGACTTCGATCGGAACCTCTTCATAAGAAAGGTTCTTATTCATCCCTAAACCTAATAGAGGGATAATGGACACCAGGTCACCTATACATTTCTTTAACATAGAAATATGGAACACCGAGTGAACCGGGGCCAATTTGATAGGTAATTTCAACTCATAAGCGACATTTCCGACACGTTTCAATATCTCATAAGTCCCAACACACCGGGGGCTAAGCTTCCCCTTCTTACCAAACCTCATCACCCCTTTCATGGGTGAGATTTTTAAGTTGACCCAATCACCTTCTTCAAATTCAAGATCACTCTTTCTATTATCGGCACAAGACTTTTGCCGACTATGAGCCGTTTTCAACCTATCCCTTATTATTCGAACTTTTTCCGTAGCCTCATAGACTACCTCGAAACCAAGAAGAGCAAATTCACCTACTTCAAACCACCCAACTTGAGATCGACACCTTCGACCATAAAGTGCTTCAAAGGGTGCCATAGCAATACTCGAGTGGTCGCTATTGTTGTAGGAAAATTCTATTAAAGGTAGGTGGTCATCCCAATTACCTTTGAAGTCAATGACACAGCTCTCAACATGTCCTCTAGGGTTTTGATGGTGCGTTCTGCTTGACCATCCATTTGAGGGTGAAATGCGGTACTAAGTTTCACTTGAGTACCAAGCCCACTTTGGAAAGACCTCCAAAAATGGGAAGTTAATTGGGCACCTCTATCCGAAATAATCGATAACGGGGACCCATGCAATTTCACAATCTCTTGAATGTACAACTTAGCATAATCTTCCCCCGAATAAGAAACCTTGACGAGAAGGAAATGGGCTGATTTAGTCAATCTATCCATAATGACCCAAATGGAATCATGTTGCCTACGGGTTCGAGGCAAACCTACCACGAAGTCCATATTGATCTCTTCCCACTTCCTAGTAGGGGTATCAATATCTTGAGTTATACCTCCCGATCCTTAGTGCTCGACTTTGACTTGTTGGCAATTTGAGCACCTAGCCACAAAATCTGCTATGTCTCTTTTCATTCCGTTCCACCAATAAATCTCACGTAAGTCGCAATACATTTTCGTGGCTCTTGGATGGATGAAGTATCGGGACCCATGGGCCTCCTCTAAGATTGTCTCTCTTAGGCCATCCACATCCGGCACACATAATCTTTCTTGGTTCCTAAGCACCCCATCTTCTCCTTGAGAGAAAGTTTCTATTGGTTTGTTGAGAACCGAATCTTTTAGTTCCATCAAAATAGGGTCAAGATGTTGCTTAGACTTCACGTCAACAACAACCGATGACTCAGAATTATGACGGACCAGACACCTCTTTTTGGGGAATCTTCAAGTCGGACACCTAATCGGGCTATCCTATGTACATCACGGGATAACTCTCTTTTCTCTTTTTCCACATGTGACACACTACACATAGATATATGACTCAAAGGATCTGCAACCACATTTTCTTTTCCGGGGTGGTAAAGGACACTCATATCATAATCTTTTAAGAGCTCCAACCACCTCCTTTGTCGGAGATTCAACTCTTTTTGGCTAAAAACATATTGAAGACTCTTGTGGTCGGTAAACACATCCATATGTACCCCATAGAGATAGTGTCTCGAAATCTTTAAAGCAAAGACTACGGCCGCTAGCTCAAGGTCATGAGTTGGATAATTCTTATCATGCATTTTGAGTTGTCTCAAGGCATAAGCTATAACCTTACCATGTTGAATGAGGACACAACCCAAACCCACTTGGGAAGCGTCACAATATACTACAAACCCTTCGGGGCCCTCCGGTAATGTCAAAACTGGAGCGGAGCTGAGCTTATCTTTCAACAATTGGAAGCTCTTTCCACAAGATTCCGACCATTCGAACTTGGACTTCTTTTGAGTTAAGGCCTTTAATGGAGATGCAATAGATGAAAATCCCTCAACAAACCTCTGGTAGTAACCGGCCAAACCCAAAAAGCTTCGGATGTCGGAAGGATTCAAAGGTCTAGAAAATTTCTAAACACATGATTCATAAGGTCTATGAAAGCCGCCGGGGCATTTGTAAGACCAAAGGACATCACTAAGACCTCAAAATGACCATATCTTGTTCGGAAGGCTGTTTTCTTGAACATCAACACCTCTCACCCTAAGTTGGTGATAACCCGACCTCAAATCAATTTTTGAAAAGTAACTTGCTCCTTGAAGTTGATCAAATAAGTCATCAATCCTAGGGAGTGGATACTTGTTCTTAATGGTCACCTTATTTAACTGTTGGTAATCAATACACATACGAAGAGATCCATCCTTCTTCTTCACAAATAACACTGGTGCACCCCAAGGAGATATACTAGGTTGGATGAAACCCTTATCCAACAAATCTTTGAGTTATGCTTTTAATTCCTTCAACTCCGCCGGGGCCATCCGGTAAGGAGGGATTGATATGGGTTGTGTATTCGGCAATAAATCTATGCCAAAATCTATTTCCCGTGCGGGAGGAATCCCGAGAAAGTCATCGGGAAAGACTTCCAAAACATCCTTCACTACAGGGACCGACTCCAAAGGAGGAATCTCAGACTCAAGATCCTTGAACCTCACAATATGATAGAGACAACCCTTAAAAATCAACCTACAAGCTTTTAGACATGAAATGATCCTTCCCTAGGAACGGAATTTGCTCCTATCCATTCTAAAATGGGTTCATTAGGAAATTGAAACTTCACAATTCGGGTCCTACAATCTATGCACACAAAACAAGCATGAAGCCAATCCATCCCCAATATAACATCAAAGTCTAACATCTCAAGTTCCACCAAATCAACCAAAGTGACTCTATTGGGCAAAGATATGGAACAACCCCTAAAAACTCTGTTAGTAACAATGGAATCACCCACCGGGATAGAAACCGAAAAGGGTTTATCTAAGACATCAGGAAGCATATTAAACTTCATAGCCACTAAAGGGGTTACAAAAGACAAAGTGTCATCGGGATCCAACAATGCATAACCATTTATTGAAAATACTTGCAACATACCAGTCACAACATCCGGAGACTCTCTTGATCACCTCGGGATTGGAGAGCATAGAAGTGATTCTTCTTAGGAGCATCAGGATTTGGGCCACTTGCTTGGGCTTGAGCATTTTCCCTTCCTTGAGCCTTTAGCATAGGTCAGTCCCTCCTCATGTGTCCACTCTTACCACAACCATAGCAATTACCCATGCCAACTAGGAACTTGCCTTCATGTTTTCTACCTCACTTTGTACAAATAGGCTTCTCAACATAAGGACCACCACCTCTTGCTTCTTGAGGCTTGGGATTAGACACTTTACCTTTGTTGACCCTTGGAGTGTTAGGAGGACCTTGGTTGGAAAACCTCTTTTTCAACTTTGGCTTATCTTGGATTTCAAACCTATCCTTAGAAGAATTTCCATCATCGGCCCTTGACCTCTTCAATTCTCTACCAACTCGCTTAAGCTTTTGCTCCTCAATTTGCTTGGCATGAAACATAAGGCGAGAAATGTCCATGCTTGGGATTAGCATAGCCGACCTACATTCATTCATCACAAGATTGGATACACTCATAACAAATTTGTTCATTGTAGCTCTAGAGTCTGACACCAAAGTAGGAGCATGCTTGGACAATTGAGTGAACTTGAGACAATACTCGTTCACACTCATACCCCCTTGACGGAGGTTGATGAATTCTTGCATTTTCCTTGCCCTTAGTTCCAAGGGGAAAAACCTATCAAGAAAAGACATCTTGAATGTAGCCGAACTTATCAGACCGTCTCTAATAGGTCTCCCCTCATTCCATTGTTCATACCACACTTGTGCCACATCTTTGAGTTGATAGGCGGCTAACTCCGCCTTTTCTTGAGAAGACACACCCATAGCCTCTAGAACTTTAAACAGTTCACCAATGAACCCTTGTGGATCTTCTTCAACTTTGGAACCAAAGAAAGTAGGGGGATTCATCCTTGTGAAATCCCTTATCCTAGAAGCGGTAGTGCTAGCATTGGGGTTCATTTGTACCATAGCATCCCTTGCAACTTGAGTTGCCAACATTTGAGTCAAATTATGAATAGCCGACTTTATCTCAACATTAGACATAGCCCCTTTTTCAATAGGAACTTGAGGGTTTTGAGGGGGTTGAGGGGGAACCGACTCATTCGCATTCTCCTCACCGGCCCTCCTTGCGTTGTTCTTTCTTGTATTCATTGCCTATAAGTACAAGATAAGGATTAGAAGAAAAGGACTAAATAGGGTTAAGACTCTTCGGCAAGACTATGGAATAACAGAAGAGTGAAAGTTCCTAAGCATCTCGTAGTCTCTCATTCATAAGTGTGGCGCGCTTCACACTCATGAACAAGACTCTATTGGACGGGGTAGCTTGTGACATGAATCCTACATTATTCTCAACCTTATGCTTTGATACCAAGTTTGTAACAACCCGAGAGCACCCCCTATTCGTTACCGGCGTATTCGACTTCGAAGAGGTCTTGTACAAGCCCTTAGCATTCATCATAACATGTATCATAGAATAAAATCACGGAAAATTTAAAACTTTTACTTTGGAAGTTCAACTTCACTTCATATATGAAAAATAGAATATAACTTCATCACAATGCACCATCTAGACATATAAGTATCGAAAATGGGAATTAGCCCTTACATCAATAAGAAGTCTTGCAAATAGAAAGTACAACAATGTCTTTCAACATAAGCAAAGAACTAAACACAAAAGCTAGATCATAGGGTCTTGTCCTCGAACTTAAGGACTCACCAACTTGGGGAAGCAACTCCAAGTGTCTTGAGAAGTAAGCTTGAATCCTTAACGGCCTGAACCTAAATATTTGGGAAAAGGGAGAAGATATGGGTTAGTACAACACACGTATTAAGTATGGCTACTATGCATAAAAACCATTGAAACATGCATAAAAGGACAATTTATTCAAAACATGCTTTTTGCCAAGTAAATCCAATATGCACACAAATTAAATATCATAGTCCAAACCAACATAATATCATCCCAACATGTAGACAGCCTAAGCAATACTAGTGCACTGTAAAGAATAGAACCCCATAACCCTATTCAAAGCCAAGTATCCCGTTAAGCAACCTACTTCATGCATATATTCATAAGATCCTATTTCATCATAACTTACCATATTCATAATGATCATACATAACATAACTTCAACATACATAAGTCATAATAATCATGATCATAAGAGAACACTACTACAACCATCTCTTAGAATCCCACTAGTGAAAGGTGCAAGAGAAGTCTCATACCCTCCCTTACAATATGTAGAAACTCTTAAGTAAGCCCTAGTAAGAGTTCACACCTTTCATACCTTTATTTACTTTTACATTATGGAAATATTGTAATAACCGACATACACCATGACAACTACATGAAATCCGGTGTTCTACTCCCACACCGAAAAGAGAGGGTTAACACTTGACTAAGGTGTAACCATTCGTACATAGCTATCTAGATGGATCCACTAAGCTAGAGTCCTATGTGGGTACATAGTTAAGGGTCAAGTAGATTGCTTCAGAAACCCTAACATACTAAACGTGGGGGTTTCCATCTCATGAGACAACACATACCGTAGGTATTCCAGACTTGCTAAACGTGAGGAAACCCATGTGGGGAGTTGGACTTACTAAACGTGAGATGCCCACCTCATTTACATGCCCTTTCGGTGCTAAGCATCTAATTCCTTTTTTTTTATCATCTTTAGTCATCACATAAGTTCACATTAGCCTTTAATATACCTTTATGTAGACATCTTACCATAATAACTCATATGTGTTCATAAGTGAGTAACAATCCTTTCACTTTAGAGATACTTAGCAAGTGAGTAAACCTTTCACTTTACATTACATTACAATCATGAGATCTACCTTTCAATCATATAGCAATCATACCGTAATATACATACAAACTTCATAGCTAATTCAAGTTTAGAGGGTTAAGGATGAGGAAACTATGTCATCAACACCACAACAACACATTAGGTATAGCATCATTACATTCTAAGTAATGCACCTTTCATACATGAGTTCAAAGAAGAACCAACCTTCATACCTTTTTTCCCTTAGTGGGACATCCATACTTCAATTACCAAGAAATTCATAACCAATACATAATACAAGGTAATTCATGAAGTAATAACATAGTCAACATCAATATAAGCAATTGACATATTCCCTTCATAGCCTTCAAGGCTTCATTCAAAGACTCAACCCTAATTTCATAGAAATTATACATAACCTAGGGTAGAATCATCATACAAACATGAATTACATAACGTCACATTCAATTCATAGCATTCAATCAATATCCAACACAAACTAGTGTTAGAATTAGGAAAAGAAGGAGAAACATGGGTCTCATGGGAAATTATTCAAGAAACCGCCAATACAACATAAATTCATCCATAATTGTTCATATAACATCAATCAAAGTCAGTTTATAACATCAAGTTCACATTGGAAAGAAGACCCGCGTTTTTGGATTGAAACCTAGAAAGGTATCGCAAGAGTGATAAGAAACCATACCTTATAGATGAATTAACCACAAAAATCTGAATTGAAATCTTGGTGAGTTGGTCTTTTTCTTGAAGTTACAATCTTCTTCAGTGGAGTTCTTGAGGAGAGAGAGAAAGTAGAGAGATGGTGGAACTTTAGGTTTAGATCTTTGGGGTTATGTGTTTGACTGATAAAAGTGAGGTAAATTGACTTAAAAATCATTATATACACATCCCCCAAAGTACCCTAAATACCCCTCACTTAAATGAACTCTTTAATGAAGTAAAAATACATTTCTGAATTTCTTCATTTTCGTCGCGGACACGCGGAGCTGTTTCCTGAAGATATTTGGAATTAAGATTCAAGACAGTAGAGTCTGCGACACGACCGCGTCGTGAAATGACTTTTTTCTGCTTGGAGGAGCAAGTGCGCGACGCGCCTCTATTCCCTCTAAGTGCAATTTGGAAGCTGCCTTGGCAGCTTGCTTGGCTAAGGTTGGGGTTCTCCTCGGGGCCCCTTAGTGTGGCCCCGGGGAGTTGTATTGGAACGTTTTGACCCTAGGAACATATATTTACCTATTTTAAACCTTTTCACCAGATTATACCATCATAAGACACTCCCAAACCTGCCCAAAACCTAAGGACACACTAGAACACATTCTTCTCTAATTTTCGGACGTCGTGGTCGTTTCTTAACGTTTAGACTTTTAGTCTTCCAAACCAAGTCAATAACATTAGTTTACGTTTATAAACATCATTTTAACTATTTTTAAGTCATTATTCATAAGGTGAGGCTCTAACTTAAGTCATAGAATTTCCGGGGTGTTACAAGTTATTGCCAGAAAATAAGAATTTGACACTAAATCTATTCAAATATAGCCCTAAATGAGTCCCAAACTCGGACTCATCAACAAACATAACAACCATTCGTGCCGCCTAGGCACTTACCTCTATTATTTCTTCCACACTTAGCACAATCCGGAAACCGACAGTTATTACTCCTTTCATGAAACTTAGGGTTAGACACCATTGCTTTGATAAACCTAGGAGGAGTTTTAGAAGAACCTTGTCCGGAAAACCTTTGTTGAGGTCTCGGACGACCGTGTCCCTCGGACATTTCTTGAGACGAATTATCATCTTCAATCCTATACCACTTTCTCTCTCTAGGCCTCTCTTTAACCTTATCATTTTCAATCCGTTGGGCATAAATCATAAGGTGAGAAATATTAATATCATGATCAAGCATAGTTGTATGACATTCTTTCACTACCAAATCAAACCCACCGACACAAACTTACTCATTCTTAACCTAGGGTGTGCCACTATAGATGGAGAATATCTCAAAAACCAAGTGAACCGCCAATCATAATCCTTAACACTCAAATTACTTTGCCGAAGGTTAATAAACTCAAGTAACTTAGCCTCTCTCATATCCAAAGGACAAAACCTATGAAGAAAACCATTCTTGAACCTTTCCCGCTCCATGGGGATCTTTTCTACCAGTCTCGCTTCTTTCCATTGGTTGAATCAAATCTGAGCAACACCTTTCAATTGATAAGGGGCCAATTCTGCCTTCTTTACCAAAATCACTCTCACAAAGTCCAACACCTTAGAGACCTGATCTATGAACTCTTGAGGATCTTCCCCCATCTTTGACCCATAAAATTTTGGGGTTTCTATTCCGTCTTGAGTCAACATTTGAAAACCAAACCTAAACTCTGCATTAGTCAGTTGATCGATCAAAGGATCACCGGGAACTTGAGGAGTTTGAGGAGGAACTCCTTGATTAACATTGTCTCCCTCAATTCAACTAACAAAAGCTCCTTGATTAGTCATGTTGTCACACCCCGAGGCTACCCATAAACGGAACACGGGCCCTAGGATCACGAGTGACCCCAAGCTAACGGTGCTGGCATAATCATAAGCATACTAAAGATAAACTGAACAATAAAACTGTACGGAAGCTAAATCATAATAAACTGAAATGATGGGGAATACCCATATACTAATCTGAATATATGAAAAAATGTGAGTTTGAGTACAAGTGAGAAATCAAACTCTAAGAATAAAGCTGAAACTAACTATGTCTAAAATAAAGCCTCTCCCGACTAGAAATGTAAGGACATGCCCCAACTAGATCTAGCAAAACTGCAACTAAAGCTAAAAGTGATAAAGATAGTCATGTCACTAGTCCTCAAAGAATGAGGACTCGCCACTGATGCTGCTGAACTGAATATCGGGAATAGATCTATTTGTAATCTAACTGTTGCGAACCTGGACTTACATCACGAGAAGATGTAGCGCAGAGTATGCATCAGTACTTGAAAGGTACTGAGCATGTAGGATAGAGTAATATTGAATAATAACGTAACTGAATCAAATCGTATAAAGCAATAACATGTTTTGAACATGATAACGATACTAAAAGTACTGAACATGGCTAAATTGAATGCAATGACCAAGTTTATAACATGCTAAGACTAAATACTGATTTATTCTAATAACATGTGCAATGCAATAGAATCTGACTGAACAATTAGGGAGCTACTAATAACCGACATAAAATCACATGAGCTAAATGTGGAGTCCGATGTATACGCCCCATTGAGACGACCCAATATGTCCTGCCACAGGTATAGCGGCATGCTGTCGTAATTACTAAAATGATGCCCACAGAGGGGACTTACAACCTATGGGGCACGTAGTTCTGGGACTGGAAGGTTACTGACCCTAGTCCACTCGGTATTAAGCTTTCTATATGATTAAGTAGTTAACATTTTTATGACTGCAAAATTGTAGTACATGATAGCTCAAAACTGACATGCAAACTGAAAATACACACTAATATACTGATAATAATGCATTTGATTTATGAGGCATGTTTATATATATCTGAATTTACTGACCTAGCATTTGTAATTCATAAACTAAAATAACTACATAGCTAGGGTTCTGAATCTATGCATGAATCTAGGCAAAATAATACTATAACGATATAATATGATTTGGATAATTCTAACAGTTGAAATCCCAACAATTCTAACATTCAAGAAACCCTAAGTCTAGATATTAATAATGGAAACAAGAATCTAATTGAAAAACTAAGGACCCAACAGGTGAAAGGAACCCACTAGTGAAATCCCACATGCCTGGTGATGAATTCTATAGAGAAATCTTTTGATTGCAGGGTTGGAACTAATGGAACCTTGGTGAGTTCTTGAACTAGGGTTTGGCCGCCTCTTTCTTCTTTCTACACTCTGAATTTCTAAGTTTTGATGAAAGATTTGACTTAGGTAAGTTCTAGTTATGTTTCTAGGCTAAAACTAACCAAAACCATGTAGTATAGGCTTAAAATGACACATTTTAAGTGTCCAACGAATACGGAAAAAGACCGAAATAACCCTACTTAAAAGTATGATTGGACTGATCACGACCACTCTCACGGACCGTGAAAGAGACCACAGATCATGAAGATGGTCGTGATTTGTGGTCCAGAAGCTAGGGTTTTGGGGTTTGATCCACGAGTCCCTACCACGACCCGTGTGGAGGACCATGGACCGTGAAGGTCCCCGAGGTCCTCACTTGGGCTGAGGTCTGGAGGCTCAGGTTTGGGGGTCTACTCGATAGCCTTCACGGACCAACCCACGACCCACGTAAAGGACCACTGACCGTGAAGGAACTCGTGGTCTTCACGTGGGCTTTGGGGTCTAAGGGACTTGCTAGAGGGGCTACTGCCCAGACGTCACGGATGCCACAACGGCCCATCGTCAAGACCACGGACAGGTCAACAGACTGTGGACCGTATCACGGTCCATGAACCCTGCCGTGGTTCATTGGTTCAGGTAAATTTTCTGCAATTTTTTTTCTAGGTCTAGTTTTTGAGGTGTTACAGTATCTCCCCCTTGGGAACATTCATCCTCGAATGAAGACTACACTAGCTGAAATGAAAGGGATGAGCTGCAACCCTACCACTAAACACTAGAAACTGATTTCTGATTGAACTATGTTCCAAGAACATGCAAATATGTTGGAAATGCAAGTACAGACTGAAGGAACATGACACTAAGAATGAAATTGCGCATGAAAAACTGAAAAACTGTAGAGGAACTATTACCTCAAGCTAAAATGGAATCAGAAGGAAAGAGGTGAGGATACTTGGCCTTCATGGCTGCTTCTGCTTCCCGAATAGCTCCCTCCACGGACTAACTCCTCAACAAAACCTTGACTTAAGTGACTTCCTTGTTTCTCAACCTTCGAACCTGACGATCATTGATCTCAACTGTTACCTCTTCATAAGTGAGACTATCCTTCACACCCATACTTTCTAAATGCTCTATAGATGCTGGGTCACCCACACCTTCAACAATGAAATATGGAAAACCAGATGCACTACTGCTAGTTCTGTTGGAAACTCTAACTGATAAGCCATTTTACCAATCCTTTTCAAGATCTTGTAAGGGCATACATATCTAGGACTGAGCTTCCCTTTCTTGCCAAATCTCATTAGCCCTTTTATAGGCGACAGTTTCAGGAAAACCCAATCATCAACTTAGAACTCTAGTTCCCTTCTCCTCACATCTGCATAAGACTTCTGGCGACTCTGGCTATCTTAAGTTTATCTCTATTGAGTTGCACTTTTTCCATAGCATCAAGAATTGAATTTGTCCCTATCAAGGCTGCTTCACCCACTTCAAACCAATCAATAAGATATCTACATCTACACCCATACAATACATCATAAGGGGCCATCTCAATGCTGGAATGGTAACTATAATTGTAGGTGAACTCTATAAGAGGAAGGTGATCATTCCAACTACCCTTGAAATTGATCACACAAACTCTTAACATGTCCTCTAAGGTCTGAAAGGTACGCTCTGCCTGACCATCTGTCTGTGGATGAAATATTATGCTAAGGTTAACCTCGGTACGACGACCTTTCTAAAATGATTCTAAAAATAAGAGGCAATTTTAGAACCTCTATCTTAGATGATAGACAAAGGAACCCCACGCAACCTAACTATCTCATTAATGTAAAGCTTGGCGTAGTCCTCTACTAAATCTGTAGTCTTGACCGCCAAAAAGCGTGAAGACTTAGTAACCCTAACAACTATCACCCAAATAGAGTCATGCTATCTGCGGGTACGAGGTAAACCTGTGATGAAGTCCATTTGATCACT
Source organism: Solanum stenotomum (assembly GCF_019186545.1). Classification (NCBI taxonomy): domain Eukaryota; kingdom Viridiplantae; phylum Streptophyta; class Magnoliopsida; order Solanales; family Solanaceae; genus Solanum; species Solanum stenotomum. Next base: position 19,647,801 of record NC_064288.1, read on the forward strand.
TCCTACTTACAAGTAGGAATATCAATCTCTTGAGTCATACCTCCGGGTTTCTGATGTTCTACATAGACTTTCTGACAAACGGGGCACTTAGCCACAAAATCTACTATATCTCTTTCCATACCATTCTACTAATAGACTTCCCACAGATCACGATACATCATAGTGGCACCTGGATGAATAGAATATGTGGAGTTATGGGCTTCTGCAAGAATCTGTTGTTTCAACAGACCTACCTTCAGAACACATAATCGACCCTAATAGAGAAGCACACTATCTCCCCCTTGGGAGAAAACCTCAACCCTCTGTTGGTGGAATGCACTCTTTACTTCAAGCAATATCGTATCACTGTCTTGCTTTTCCTTTACCCCCACTACCAAAGAAGATTTTGACCCATTCTGAACCATTACACCACCATCTTATATACTCATAAGACGAACTCCTAATCGAGCACGTATGTGAACCTTTTTTATTATTTCATTTCTTTGTTCCTCAACATGGGCTACACTACCCATAGACAATTTATTAAGAACATCTGCTACTACATTTGCCTTACAAGGATGGTAATGTACACTTATATCATAATCTTTGAGGTACTCAAGCCATCTCCTCTGGCGAAGATTCAACTCTTTCTGGGTGAAAACATACTGAAGGCTCTTATGGTGTGTGAACACATCTACATGAACACCATGCAGATAATGTCTCCAAATCGTAAGCGCGAACAAGACTGATGCAAGATTGAGGTCATGAATTGGATAGTTCTTCTTATGCACCTTAAGTTGTCTAGAAGAATAAGCTATAACCTTACCTCACTACATCAACACACAACCTAGGCCGACTCTGGATGCGTCACAATAAATCACATAACCGTCTGAACCTTCTAGTAGAGTTAAACTAGGAGTTGTAGTCAACCTAGTTTTCAGCTTGTGAATATCTTCTCACAATAATCGGACCACTGAAACATGACTTTTTTCTTAGTCAACATAGTTAATGGAGAGGCTATAGATGAAAATCCTTCTACGAACCTTCTGTAATAATCTGCTAAACACAAGATACTTTTGATATCTGTAGAAGATGTAGGTCTGGGCCATTGTTTCATTGCTTTTATTTTCTAAGAATCAACTCGGATCCCTTCACTAGACACAATGTGACCAAGAAAAGCAACGGATTGCAACCAAAACTAACATTTGCTAAACTTAGCGAATAACTGGTGATCTTTGAGAGTTTGCAGAATAACCTCAAATGATTCGCATGTTCTTTCTCATTCCTAGAATAAATGAGGATATCATCAATAAAGACGATATCGAACAAGTCCAAGTACTGCTTGAACACTCTGTTAATCAAGTCCAAGAAAGTTACCGGAGCATTGGTTAGTCCAAATGACATAACTATAAATTCATAATGACCATACCGAGCTCTAAAGGCTATCTTCGGAATGTCACTATCTCTGACTTTGAGTTAATAATAACCCGATCTGAGGTCTATCTTTGAGAAATGACTAGCGACCTAAAGTTGGTCAAACAAGTCATCGATCCTAGGGATGGGATACTTATTCTTGATTGTGATCTTGTTCAACTTCCTATAGTCAATGCACATTCTGAGAAAACCATCTTCCTTCTTCACAAACAATACTGTTGCACCCCATGGCGAAATATTAGGTCTAATCAAGCCCTTATCTAGAAGGTCTTTCAACTGCTCTTTCAATTCCATTAGCTCAGCTAGATTCAATTTGTAGGAGGAATAGAGATAGGTTGGGTATCTGGAAGGAGATCAATTCCAAAGTCGATTTGTCGTTCGAGAGGAAATCTAGGAAGATCTTCTGGAAATACTTCTAAAACTTATTAACTACTAGGACTCACTCAAGGGTTGGGGTTTCAAATCTTGAATCCTTAACCTGAACTAGATTATAGAGATAACCCTTTGAAATCATCTTTCTTGCCTTAAGGTAAAATATGAATCCACCATAGGCACTAAGCTACTACCCTTTCATTCTAGGATTTGTTCGTCTGGAAACTAAAAACGAACCATCCTAGTTCTACAATCGACTAAGGCATAATAGGAACGTAACCAATCAATGCCTAGAATGACATCGAAGTCTACCATTTCTAACTCTACAAGATCTGTTGAGGTGACTTTCTAAGAGACTGTGACTGGGCAATTTCTGTATACCTATTTAGCTATAACTGGGTCACCGACTGGAGTAGAGACTGAGAAAGGTTTTGAGAGTGTTTCTGGACTAACACTGAATTTGACTGTTATATAAGGATTTACAAAGGAAAGAGTAGCCACTGGATCTAACAATGCTTGAACATCAAAGTCAAATACTCGTAACATACCAGTGACTACATCTAGAGAGTCTTCCTGGTGAGCCTGAAAAGTATATAACTAGCTTTGGAGCTGACCGCCACCTGTACTAGATGAGTTACCCTGCTGAATCGGGTCACCTGTTGCTGCTACTGAAGTTATGGACTGAGCTCTACCATTGTTACCTCCTTGACCCTGTTTAGAAGGACTATCCTTTAACTTGTGACTAGAATGACCACACCCAAAGAATCTTTCCTTTCCTGCAAGGCAATCGCTCGAATGGTTCTTACCACACTTAGGACAAGTTGGGTAGGTTATGGGCCCTGAAACACTACCTTGAGTCTTAGAGCCTAAAGCCCTATCTTTTTTATCATTACGAATTTATGAAGGATGGAACACTGGCTAATAAAGGTGCTGGAGTTGGTTAATTTTTCTGAAACTCCAAGCGATTACCACCACCCAATTTTTGTAGAGAATATTCATAGTTTCCGGTCCTAGCCTTCTTATTCTCCTTTGCATGTTCCCTAAGATTATCACCCTCAACCTACTGAGCATGTGTCATGAGCCTAGAGATGTTCATACTGTCAAGTAATATGACATTCCTACAATTTACTTTCACAAGATCAGATACCCTATACATGAACTTGTTCATCTGAGCCCTGGAGTCAGCAACCATGTGAGGAGCATACTTGGAGAGTTGGGTGAACCTGAGTCCATACTCTTGGACCGTCATAGAACCCTGCCTCAAATTCATAAACTCCTGAGTTTTTGCTTCTCTCAACTCTACTAGGAAGAACCTATCCATAAAAGTCTCACTAAAGCAATACCAAGTGATAGGAGCGGCATATGAACCAGTGTTCTCTTTCCACTAAGTGTACCAGATATGAGCTACATCCTTAAGTTGGTAAGAGGCCCACTAAACCCGAACATTCCTAGTTACCTGCATCACTCCAAAGATCTTCTTGACCTCATCAATGAAGTTTTGGGTATCCTTCTCAGTCTGCAATCCTAAGAACTCATGCGGATTCATCCTAACAAAATCACAGACTCTAGAAGCAGTTGACCCAACATTAGCATCCGTTGGAACTGGAACCTACTGATTGTTCTGGTTGGTCACACACAGAGCTAACAACTGGATATCGTTCTGAAATTTAGCATTCAAAACTTCCTGATCTGGGACTAGAGAAGCTTCATTAGCATTAGTGGGGATAACTCTACGAGGAGGCATGATCTGAAACACATAATGTCGAGTTAGAACGAGGAATTTAGATCACACCTTACGCACGATAAGAGTAACAAAGAGATTAAAGTTTTCCCTAAAACACTTTCCAGCCTCCCTCTCATTAGATGTGGTGCACTTCACACCCATGAAAAGGACTCTACTTATGATGACTTTTTAGACATTCTAAGACACTTAAACCTAGTGCACTAATACAAAGTTTGTCATGCCCTGAGGCTACCCCCTAAACGCAACAAGGGACCTAGGACCATGAGTGACCCTAAGCTAACCCTGCTGGTATAATCATAAGCATACTAAAGATAAACTGAACAATAAAACTCTACGGAAGCTAAAATATAATAAACAGAAATGATGGGGAATACCCATATACTAATCTGAATATATGAAAAACTATGATTTGAGTACAAATGAGAAATCAAACTCTAAAACTAAAGCTGAAACAAACTTTATCCAAAATAAAGCCTCTACTGACTAGAAATGATGGGACATGCCCCAACTAGATCTAACAAAATTGCAACTAAAGCTAAAAGAGATAAATATAGCCATGTCAGTAGTCCTCGAAAAAGGAGGACTCACCACTGATGCTGCTGAACTGAAGATCAGGAACCGATCTATGCGTGATTTCACTGCTGAGAACCTGGACCTACATCACGCGAAAATGTAGTACAGAGTATGCGTCAATACTTGAAAGGTACAGAGCATGTAGGATAGAGTAATACCGAATAATAACATAACTGAATCGAAGAATGTAAACCAATAAAATGATCTAATCATGATAATGATCAACTCGGCGATCCCTTCTTTGGTAGGTTTCATCGTCGTCTCGCTCTATCATTCAGCATCGTCGTGTTTTGGAACATTGGGCGACATAGTACTGCTTCACAGAATTGCTTGGTGACATACCGACTGCTTTTTTTCATTGCTTATTTGATCCTTTCTTTCAGGGTTCAACACACTGGAACAAAAGGCGAGGTGAGATTATTTGGCGACATGCCGAATGGCTTCGGCGATCCATAAATCTTCATTTCTCCATTCTTTCAGCTTCCTTTGTTCCTTTTTGCTCAATTGTGTCCACGCCTTTGTCTGCAAGTCTAAATACCTGAAACTTAAGGTATTTTATCAGTTTTTGAGACAAAATATGCATTTGAGGACACTAAACCTATTAAAACATATCCCCAAATGAGTCCAATTTGTGGACTCATCAACACCCTCAACTTAAACTTTTGCTTGTCCTCAAGTAAAACTCAAGTTCAGCAGTTCAAAAAGGATGTGTCAAACAGTGCTACACGAGATTCAATCATGAATGCACACAACAAGATTCAATTTACTTATGCAAAGATCCACTGTGCACTCAAAGATTCAAGTTGTAACTCACCACTATCAAAGAATCTCATGTTCACAATACTTGCTTCAAATGAAAGTTCACACTCAACTATAGTGTTCAAATGCCCTCACACAAAGAATGATACCATTTTGACACACAATGAGTTAATCATTTAAAAGTTTCGGAATCAGATGCAACGCTCACACTCAAAAAGAAGAACACAATGCATGCTTTCTCCCATAGGCTTCCTCGTATATGAAATCTTATTTGCAACTACAATCTCATTAAGTTCATCCACAACTACTAAATGAACTCACATTTAAACTATAATTAAACTATCAGCAAGCAAGACCCAACAACTAATCTAACCCATATTCCCAAAATAACACCCTAAGAATTGGGGTTTTAGTTAGACATGTAAAAGAGATAGAAATTTATACCAAAATGAGCTTGCATTCAAATGGGTATGAAGATTTAAGTCTCAAAACAAGCAAAGAGTGAAGAATCTACAAGACCCAAGTCCAAATTCTTGGAGTTGAAACCCTTTGAATCTTCAAGTTCTTCAGAACTGAAATGACCCAAAAGGTTCTTAAAAATGTGCTTCGGAAGTTACCGGAAACTTGTTTAGCTATATCAAAAAAAAATCCGTTTCATTTTTCGAAAATCCGACATCATATTCTTGTTTAGGGGGTCAAATTGAGTGGGAAATGGGTCTAACCCAAATTTTAGAGCAACCGTATCAAAATCCGAAATTTCCAAGTGAAGCCTTTTTCGAGGGTCTACTTTGGAGGGTCACATCTCCTAGCACACAAATAATTGGGTGGCCCATAACTTATCCATGTAAAGCCCTTTGATTTAGACACCTAACGCACTTCGTTTCACCTCATTTGGAGTTCGGACGAAGAAGTTATGCCCATTTTCGTAAAATCTGTACGGCAGGAAATGCAATTTCCAGTGAGCGTTTTTACTGTTCACCCGCCTCATTTTTTTTTGTAAGTGATGGACCATTTTTCCAAAGGGCATATGTTATTTCATATATACCATTAGTTCAATTCCCATCTCTAAAACATTTCCCAAAACACCTCTCTCATACTTAGACACATTTTCTCTCAAGTTCTCTCAAGAACCCTAATCCAAAACCTTCCTCAAGATTGAAGAGACTCTTGCTCCAAGTTCCAAGCTTCCATTGAAGACACTCTCAGGACCTTCATAAGAACTCAAGGTATGTGGTGTTGAACTCATGGGTCCTTCCACCCATAGTGCCTAGACTCTATTCTACTCACTAATTCATGGTTTAAGTTTGGATTCATAAATTAGTCTTGTTCTTTGTAATAATTTCCTGCACATTGAATTTTAAACATGAAAAGTGATTGTTTTGAGCATGTTGTGACTCTAGAACTTGAATCTAAATTTGGAATGGATGTGGAGATTTTCATGTGGTATTGTGGGTGTTAAAAGGTGTTGTTGTAGGTTGTTCACTGGTTTGGCTGCATAATTACTACCCTATTTTCCATGCTCTTTGATTCCATTACATGCCTTCAAGGTGTTTGACAAAATGTCCAACTATGGAGAATTGATGAATCGATGCTTTAAAGCTTGAGTTATGAGATGTATGGCAATCCAGAGATGTGTTGATGACAAACTAAGCTTGTGTATATGTTCATTCCATACGTGAGATTGCATTAGAGCCTAATGGGAATTTCCTATATAAAGTGTTGCATGACCATGCCCGGTCCGGGGGAAAAGAACCCAACAACCATGTGAGAGGTTTATATCTCACCACCTAGGATGCTTGGGGTGTGACCAACATCAACCATGTGAGAGGTTTATATCTCACCACCTAGGATGCTTGGGGTGTGACCAACATCAACCATGTGAGAGGTTTATATCTCACCACCTAGGATGCTTGGGGTGTGACCAACATCAACCATGTGAGGGGTTTATACCTTGCCACCAGGGTGTCCGGGTGTGAACGGCATCCCCCATCCTAAGTTGGGGTTATAGATTGGTTGGATCATGCATACACATATGATATCTACTATTAGTATAGATTTACTTAAACATGTTTTGACTTCACTTTGATCATGCATCCTCATATTGTTATTCATAATGCCTATGAAACTATTTCTTGTATTTCGATTGTGTCCTTGTCTATTGTTGTGTTGCACCCCGCATACTTAGTACATTCCAAGTACTAACGCATATTTTGCCTACATGATGTCACCATGTAGGGACCGGAGCTACTCTTGATCCTTCTCTCCATTCACGTGGCTAGTACGGTGCTTATCCGAGTTTGTTGGTGAGTCCTCAATGATTCGAGGGCTATGTTATGTTTCCTACTCCTATGTTTTGAGACTTTAGCTTGCAATTGTATTTTGACTATGAGGGGAGCCGGTAGTATGTCATGGCCCCCGTCCTATCTATGTATGTAGAGGTGTGCGTTGGACAAGTATTTTGTAAATGAGCTTGACTCTTGTTCTATGATGTCATTTTGAAATGGTTTGCCCTTAGTCCCTATTTCCCGTTAATTAATGTTGATTGTACTTCCGCGACCGATGAAGTGTGATGACAAGTTTGAGAGGCTTGTTTGGGGTTCCTTCGGGTTCCTCATTCGCCATGTCACGTCTAGGCCCTAGGCTTGGGTCGTGACAAGCTTGGTATCAGAGCACTAGGTTGTTAAATCCTCGGAGTCCAACACACCGCGTTGAGTAGAGTCCTAATCATGGTTGTGAAGCGCGCCACGACTATGAATGGGAGGCTACAAAACGTTTTAGGAAAGGTTTCCCTTCTTCATGTTCTATGTCGTGCTTAGAGTGCGATAAGGTGATTCCTCCCTAACGCTTGTTCTTTGGATTGCTAGATCATCATGCCAAACATGAGGGGAAGACGGGCCCGATCACCGGAAGAGCCACCCACCAATGGTGAGCTCCGTGATGCACTCACCATGCTTGCACAAGTGGTAGCTAACCAAGTGCAACAAGGAGCCCAAGCTCCTCGAACTACCACCCCGGGGGAAAGGGTGAGAGATTTCATGAGGATGAACCCTCCGGTCTTCCATGGTTCAAAGGTGGATGAGGACCCGCAAGAGTTCATCGATGAGGTATGCAAAATCTTGACCATTATGGATGTTGGTGCTTGTGAGAAGGCGGAATTGGCGGCCTACCAACTCAAGGGGGTTGCTCAAATTTGGTTTGATCAATGGAAGGGTGAGAAAGGTAATGGCTATGTGGTGTTGTGGGAGGAGTTTAAACTTGCTTTCCTTAATAGGTTCTTCCCTCTTGAGCTTAGGGAGGCAAAGTTGGTGGAGTTCATGAACTTGAAGCAAGGAGCTATGAGTGTGAGGGAGTATGCCCTCAAATTTGTCCAACTCTCCAAGTATGCACCTCACTTGGTGGCCGACTCTAGGTCGAGGATGAACAAATTTGTGATGGGTGTATCCGACTTGGTTAGTGAGGAGTGTCGGTCCGCTATGCTCATTGGAGATATGGATTTGTCTCGGTTGATGACTTATGCCGAGCAAATGGAGGAGGAGAAATTGAGGAAGAGAAGGGGGCACGAGGCCAAGAGGGCCCGATTGGAGAATAGGTTCCCTAAGGGTGCTAGATTTCATCAAGGCCGAGGAAACCCTCATGTCAACCGGGGATTTGCTATCAATGTTCCTAGACCTCAAGGGGGAGGTGAAGTGGGTTCTATGGATGTATGCCCTAAGTGTGGGAGGAAGCATGGTGGTCCTTGCATGAAGGGTTCGGGTGCTTGCTTTGAATGTGGAGAAGTGGGTCATAAGAGGTTTGAATGTCCCAAGATCCGCAACAAGGTCCGAAGTGCTAACACTACTCCTTTGGGTAGAGGTGCTTCTCAAAGTGGTGCCCCAAGGGACAATCGATTTTATGCTTTGCATGGTAGACAAGGTGTTAATGAGACTCCGGATGTGGTGACCGGTATGTTGCAAATCTTTGATCTTGATGTTTATACTTTGATTGATCCGGGTGCCACCCTTTCCTTTGTTACCCCCTTAGTTGCTAGAAAATTTCATGTCGAGTCGGAATTGTTGCATGAGTCATATGAAGTATCTACTCCCATTGGTGTCTCTATTGTTGCTAGAAAAGTGTATAGAAATTGTCCGGTTTGCATATTGAATAAGTTGTTGCCTTGTGATCTTGTTGAGTTGAACATGGTGGATTTTGATGTTATTCTTGGGATGGATTGGTTGCATGCATATTATGCTTCTATTGATTGTAGGACTCGTAAAGTCAAGTTCCGATTTCCTAATGAACCCGTCCTTGAGTGGGAGAGCCGGGATGTTGTGGTGAAGGGGAAATTCATTTCTTGCATTAAAGCCCATAGGTTGATTTCCAAAGGGTGCTTGTACCATATTGTGAGAGTCAATGATGTGGAGTCTAAAGTCCCTCCTATTGAGTCTATTCCGGTTGTTAATGAGTTTCTAGATGTCTTCCCAGAAGACCTTCCCGGTGTCCCTCCCGAAAGGGAGATAGATCTTGGTATAGACCTCCTTCCCGATACTCAACCTATTTCTATCCCCCCTTACCGTATGGCCCCGGCGGAGTTGAAAGAGTTGAAAGAGCAATTAAAAGATTTGTTAGAGAAGGGGTTTATTAGACCTAGTCATTCTCCCTGGGGTGCTCCGGTTTTGTTTGTGAAGAAGAAAGATGGGTCTCTTAGAATGTGTATTGATTATCGACAACTTAATAGGGTCACCGTCAAGAATAGGTATCCTCTTCCAAGGATTGACGATTTATTTGACCAATTGCATGGGGCTAGTCACTTCTCTAAGATTGATCTTCGGTCAGGGTATCATCAAGTGAAGGTGAGGGAGTGTGATATTCTCAAGACGGCCTTTCGTACTAGGTATGGGCACTATGAGTTTGTGGTGATGTCTTTCGGGTTGACTAATGCTCCGGCTCTCTTTATGGATTTGATGAATAGGGTTTTCAAACCCTACCTTGATTCTTTTGTGGTGGTGTTTATAGATGACATCTTGATCTATTCTCGGGGTGAGGAAGAGCACAAGGGTCACTTGAGGGTTGTACTCCAAAGATTGAGGGAAGAGAAGTTGTACGCTAAATATGAAAAGTGTGAGTTTTGGTTGAAGGAAGTTGCTTTCCTAGGCCATGTGGTGTCGGGGGATGGTATTAAGGTGGATCCTAAGAAGACCGATGTTATTAGGAATTGGCCTAGACCTTTGACCCCGTCGGATATAAGGAGTTTCTTGGGTTTAGCGGGTTATTATAGGAGATTTGTGGAAGGGTTTTCTTCTCTTGCTTCTCCTATGACTAAGTTGACTCAAAAGAAGGCTAAATTTGTGTGGTCGGATGAGTGTGAGGAAAGCTTCCAAACTTTGAAAGAAAGGCTTGTGTCCGCTCCTATTTTGTCACTTCCGGATGGGTTAGAAGGTTTTGTTGTTTATTGTGATGCTTCCCGTATTGGTTTGGGTTGTGTGTTGATGCAAAGTGGTAAGGTTATAGCCTATGCTTCTAGGCAACTTAAGGTTCATGAAAAAAATTACCCAACCCATGATCTTGAATTGGCCGCCGTGGTTTTTGCTTTAAAGATTTGGCGTCATTATTTGTATGGGGTGCATGTTGATATCTTCACCGACCATAAGAATCTCCAATATGTGTTCACGCAAAAAGATCTTAACTTGAGACAAAGGAGGTGGTTAGAATTCCTTAAGGATTATGATATGAGTGTTCACTATCATCCGGGGAAAGCTAATGTGGTGGCGGATGCATTGAGTAGAGTGTCCATGGGTAGCTTGGCTCATGTGGAGGAAGGTAGTAAAGAGTTGGCTAAGGAGGTCCATCGGTTGGCCAAATTGGGAGTTAGGTTAGAAGGGGTGGATAGTGGAGGAGTAGTTGTTGTTGATGGTTCAAGGTCTTCCTTGGTTGATGAGGTGATAGTCAAGCAAGATCTTGATCCTTCTTTGGTAGAATTAAAGGCTTCGGTGAGTAGTGGTAAGGTGGAGGTTTTCTCCCAAGGGGGAGATGGTGCCCTTAGGTACCAAGGTAGATTATGTGTTCCTTGTGTGGATGGTGTGAGGGAAAGAATCCTTGATGAGGCTCATAATTCTTTTTATTCTATTCATCCGGGGTCAACAAAGATGTATAGAGACTTGAGGGATGTGTATTGGTGGGGCGGTATGAAGAAGGACATTGCAAAATTTGTTTCGGGTTGCCATAGTTGTCAACAAGTCAAGGCCGAACATCAAAGGCCGGGTGGCCTAACTCAAGACATTGAGATACCTACTTGGAAGTGGGAAGAAATCAACATGGATTTTGTAGTGGGCTTACCCAAGGCTAGAAGAGGCTTTGATTCGGTTTGGGTGGTGGTTGATCGGATGACAAAGTCGGCTCATTTCCTACCGGTTAAAACTACTTACGGGGCTGAAGAGTATGCCAAGTTGTACATTCATGAATTGGTAAGGTTGCATGGGATTCCTTTGTCTATCATCTCGGATCGTGGTGCCCAATTCACTTCTCACTTTTGGAAGTCATTCCAAAGGGGTCTTGGTACAAAGGTAAAGCTTAGCACGGCCTTCCACCCTCAAACGGATGGCCAAGCCGAAAGAACAATTCAAACCTTGGAGGATATGCTTAGAGCTTGTGTATTGGAGTTGAAAGGTAGTTGGGATGATCATCTTCCTTTGATTGAATTTGCATACAACAATAGTTATCATTCTAGTATCGGTATGGCTCCTTTTGAGGCACTTTATGGTAGACGGTGTAGGTCACCGGTTGGGTGGTTTGAAGTTGGAGAGGTGGCCTTGTTGGGTCCGGATCTGGTCATGGATGCTCTTGAGAAGGTAAGGATGATTAGGGAGAGGTTGAAAACAGCCCAAAGTCGTCAAAAGTCTTATGCCGATGTGAGGAGACGGGATCTTGAATTCAAAGTGGGTGATTGGGTTTATTTGAAAGTTTCTCCAATGAAAGGTGTGGTTCGTTTTGGTAAGAAGGGGAAATTAAGTCCTAGGTATGTCGGTCCTTATGAGATAATAAGAAGGGTTGGTAAAGTAGCCTATGAGTTGGGGTTGCCCAAGGAAATGGAATTAGTTCATCCGGTATTCCATGTATCGATGTTGAGGAAATGTGTTGGTGATCCTAACGCTATTGTACCTCTTGAGGTTGTGGGTGTTGTAGAAGATAATTTGACGTATGAAGAAGTCCATGTTCAGATCTTAGATAGACAAGTTAAAAGGTTGAGGAACAAAGAAGTGGCGTCCGTTAAGGTGTTTTGGAGAAATCAACAAGTGGAGAGTGCTACTTGGGAGGCCGAAGCGGACATGCAAAGACGTTATCCTTATCTATTCAACTCCACTCAAGCTTAAGGTATTAAATCAAGTCCCTTATACTCCATTGAGTCTTACATTTCAGCCCCTGAATCATTAATGTGCATATATGTTTAAATTGATGAGTTATGGATGCTTTACACTAAGTTTTGAAATCTTGAAGTGATGTTTAAATAAAATTTTTGCATTAATGTTGGGGCTGATATGTTCTTACTAAGTCTTGCCTTGTACGTCTCTTCCACATTCGGGGACGAATGTTCCCAAGGGGGAGATATTGAAATGACCCAAAAGGTTCTTAAAAATGTGCTTCGGAAGTTACCGGAAACTTGTTTAGCTATATAAAAAAAAATCCGTTTCATTTTTCGAAAATCCGACTTCATATTCTTATTTAAGGGGGTCAAATTGTGTGGGGAATGGGTCTAACCCAAACTTTAGAGCAAACGTATCAAAATCCGAAATTTCCATGTGAAGTCTTTTTCGAGGGTCTACTTTGGAGGGTCATATCTCCTAGAACACAAATAATTGGGTGGCCCATAACATATCCATGGAAAGCCCTTTGAGTTAGCTACCTAACGCACTTCGTTTCACCTCATTCGGAGTTCGGACAAAGAAGTTATGCCCATTTTCGTAAAATCTGTCCGACAGGAAATGTAATTTCCAGTGAGCGTTTTTACTGTTCACCCGCCTCATTTTTTTTTCTAAGTGTTGGACCATTATTCCAAAGGGCATATGTTATTTCCTATATACCATTAGTTCAATTCTCATCTCTAAAACATTTCCCAAAACACCTCTCCCATACACATTTTCTCTCAAGTTCTCTCAAGAACCCTAATCCAAAATCTTCCTCAAGATTGAAGAGACTCTTGCTCCAAGTTCCAAGCTTCCATTGAAAACACTCTCAAGACCTTCATAAGAACTCAAGGTATGTGGTGTTGAACTCATGGGTCCTTCCACTCATAGTGCCTAGACTCTATTCTACTCACTAATTCATGGTTTAAGTTAGGATTTATAAATTAGTCTTGTTCTTTGTAATAATTTCCTGCACATTAAATTTTAAACATGAAAAGTGATTGTTTTGAGCATGTTGTGACTCTAGAACTTGAATCTAAATTTGGATTGGATGTGGAGATTTTCATGTGGTATTATGGGTGTTAAAAGGGTGTCGTTGTAGGTTGTTCACTGGTTTGGCTGCATAATTACTACCCTATTTTCCATGCTCTTTGATTCCATTACATGCCTTCAAGGTGTTTGACAAAATGTCCAACTATGGAGAATTGATGAATCGATGCTTTAAAGCTTGAGTTATGAGATGTATGGCAATCCAGAGATGTGTTGATGACAAACTAAGCTTGTGTATATGTTCATTCCATACGTGAGATTGCATTAGAGCCTAATGGGAATTTCCTATATAAAGTGTTGCATGACCATGCCCGGTCCGGGGGAAAAGAACCGGACAACCATGTGAGAGGTTTATATCTCACCACCTAGGATGCTTGGGGTGTGACCAACATCAACCATGTGAGAGGTTTATATCTCACCACCTAGGATGCTTGGGGTGTGACCAACATCAACCATGTGAGGGGTTTATACCTTGCCACCAGGGTGTCCGAGTGTGAACGGCATCCCCCATCCTAAGTTGGGGTTATAGATTGGTTGGATCATGCATACACATATGATATCTACTATTAGTATAGATTTACTTAAACATGTTTTGACTTCACTTTGATCATGCATCCTCATATTGTTATTCATAATGCCTATGAAACTATTTCTTGTATTTCGATAGTGTCCTTGTCTATTGTTGTGTTGCACCCCGCATACTTAGTACATTCTAAGTACTAACGCATATTTTGCCTACATGATGTCACCATGTAGGGACCGGAGCTACTCTTGATCCTTCTTTCAATTCATGTGGCTAGTACGGTGTTTATCCGAGTTTGTTGGTGAGTCCTTAATGATTCGAGGGCTATGTTATGTTTCCTACTCCTACGTTTTGAGACTTTAGCTTGCAATTGTATTTTGACTATGAGGGGAGCCGGTAGTATGTCACGGCCCCCGTCCTATCTATGTATATAGAGGTGTGCGTTGGACAAGTATTTTGTAAATGAGCTTGACTCTTGTTCTATGATGTCATTTTGAAATGGTTTGCCCTTAGTCCCTATTTCCCGTTAATGAAGGTTGATTGTACTTCCGTGACCGATGAAGTGTGATGACAAGTTTGAGATGCTTGTTTGGGGTTCCTTCGGGTTCCTCATTCGCCATGTCACGTCTACGCCCTAGGCTTGGGTCGTGACAAGAACCCTCTCCACACTTAGAACTCAAAATTTTATGTAAAAAAATCTATATAAAAATCTGATATTAAGCTACAACTCTTAACGAGTATTTATAGTTTTCAAAAATCTGTTTTGTTGCGGATCATTCGGCGTTGTTAGTCGAGATCGCCGATCAACTCGATGATCCGGCCTTTGGTAGGTTTCATCATCGTCTTGCTCTATCCTTCTGCATCTTCGTATTTTGGATCATTGGGAGACATAGTACTGCTTCGCGGGACTGCTCGGCGACACGCCGACTAGTCCTTCCGCCGATTTGATCCTTTCTTTCAGGGTAAAAACAATGAAACAAAAGGCGAGGTGAGATCATTTTGCGACATGCCGATTGGCTTCGGCGATCTGCAAATCTTTATTTTTTCATTCTTTCAATTTCCTTTGTTCCTTTTTGCTTAATTGTGTCCATGCCTTCTCCAAGTCTAAATACCTAAAACTTAAGGTGTTTTATCAGTTTTTGAGACAAAATATGCATTTGAAGACACTAAACCTATAAAAACATAGCCCCAAATGAGTCCAATTTGTGGACTTATCATGGCACTACAATGAGTATTAAGTTTGACTACTGATGTTTCCTACAATTTTCTCTTGCTAGACTTATTTTCCTTTAGGAACTTAGCATATGTAGGCATTTGCGTAACAACCTCTGTAATTGGTATATTCATATGTAGTTGTTTTAGCATCTCAAGGAACTTCTCGAAACATTTATCAAGCTTTTCGCATTTCATCTTCTGAGGGAAAGGCAATGGAGATATATGTTTTGTATCCCCTTCAAATTTTGGCTTGTCCTTACATGTCTTGATTTCATGAGATTCTTTTGTCTCCACTTGGCTTTCTCTTCATTTCTCTTTTGGACTCAGTCAATTTTCACTCAACATTTTCCCGGAACGCAATGTTACAGCCTTCAAATCTTTTGGATTCCTCAATGAGTCACTTGGTAGAGTTCCTGGAGTTCTTTCAGAAATTTGATTTGCAATCTGTCCCACTTGATTCTCCAAATTGCGAATAGAAGCACTCTTATTTTAAGACTTCTCATCTACCTTGGTCATGAAACTTTTAAACATCTCTTCCAAACTGTATTGGTTTCCTTGTTGTCCCTGCTGAGGTTGATATTCTTGTCGCTGATAATTTTGATACCCCTAGGTGCTTGTCCCTGTCCTTTCAAACTATTCTGTTGCCAAGAATTCAAACTAACTTCAGTGCACTCCATGAGAATCCAGGATGTCTTTGTCTGATTGTATTGAAATTGTTCCCTGTATTAAAGTTTCCAACAGTATTAACCTCTTTTTCTACAAGTGGAACTTGTTGACTTTCATGAGTAGGATGTCCTCCTGCACAAAAATTACATATTATTGATTGTGTCATTTGAGCCTGCACAAGAGTCAACTGCTTCACATCCTTTGCAATTTGCATCTGCAAGGTAGTGTAATATCAACCTGATGAACCCATGCACTCTTCTTACTTTCAAAATTCTCGACAACCTACTGATTAGCATCCTCTGAAAGCTCATCAAGGATTTCAATTGCTTCTTCGCCTGTCTTCTTCATGATTGGTCCTCCCACTACAATATTCAATATTCTCTATGAGGCATGCGATAAGCCTTCCCGGAAATTTGTCAACTGCAACCATGGATCTATTCTGTTATGTGGACATTTCCTAAACAATTCCTTAAAACCTTCCCATGCTTCAAACATTGTTTATGATTCAAGTTGCTTGAAATTGCAAATCTCCTTCATCATTCTAGCTATTTTTGCTGGTGAGAAATACCTATCATGAAATTTTGTCGTCATTTCATTCCAGGTGCGGATTGATCCTGACGGTAAACTTCGTAGCCAGATATTAACATCATCCTTCAAATAGAAAGGAAATTCCCTTAAGTATATATCATCGTTTGAAGCTCCATTGTAGTGAAAGTATTCATGATTTCAGTGAAATCCATCAGATGACTGGTTGGATCCTCATTCTGCTTCCCTCTTTAAACACAATTATTTCGTATTGCTTGGAGAACACTATGCTTGATCTCAAATTTGTTAGCCGCAACAGGAGGACATCGTACACTGGACTGCATTCCAATGTAATTTGGCTTAGCATAGTCTCCTAGAAATCTCCCCCGCCATTTAGATCCATTTGGTCTTCCATTTCAACAGGAAGTCGATGGATTCTTTGGTTAACAACCCAAAATTTTGAACATCATCTTCAATCCCAGGTCCCCAATTGAGGTTATCAAGATTGAGTGGGTCATTCAATCCTCTATTACTGGCATTTATATCACCCATTGCATTAAGCCTTTTGAGGTTGTCGTGAAACCCTTTCTTCAAGTTCCTTACGAAGCAAGCGTAATGTTTTTTCCAACTCTGGATTGTATTCGATAACTTCTTTTGAGGAAAATCGTGTCATACACCAAAGTTGTAGTTAATCCATGTTGCCTGCAACAATATGAACTTGAGCTATGAACTAAACTTAAAAATTAAATAAAACCTAAATTAATACACAAAACTCTTTGGAAAACTACTTGTTGCCAATCCCCGGTAACGATGCATAAATTTGACGAGCACAAATACACTATAAGTTTACCTCTTCACTAGTCAAAGATGGTATAGTATAAAGATCATCTTCACAGGGATTGGTACAAATAATAATTCAATCAAATCTTGCTAACTATTATTCAGGTAATCAAAAGAAAGGAGTTGATTGTTGTGATGAACCACTTTTATAGACTAAATGATAATTAAAATTATTTGGTAACTATTAATTTTAATATTAGTACTAAAAGATAGGGTACAAGACTAAACAAATGCATAATGATAGTTTGAAATTTTCCACATTCATTTATCACATCTAAGATTCTATCGAGTCTCTTGAATTCGATAGTTGATTAGATATTCCTTAGCCCTAGACAACTCTCCGAGTAAATCTTCAAGTTAAAGAATACTCTATTTACAATCCAGTGATTCTAAATTGCAATAAAATGTTAATGAGTGTTCTTAAGAAAGTAACATCCTTCGACTATTTTTTTCCTGTGAATTAATCAATAATTATCAACAAGCTCGTTTGATTACTTTAGAGAAAATATATTGATTCAATGCAACAAAACTAAACAATAATATTCACAGAGATATTTATCTTTCGATTAAATAAAATAATGAATATGGCTGCAATTCAATTAAAACTTCCATAACAAGTTCAAGAATACGAATGAAAAATCAAAATTTCAACAAAATAATCAATGCAACATGTTTGTCAAATACCCTCTAAGAATCTACTCGATATGGGAGAACAGGTTTACTAAGAACAAAGAAGAAAAATAAAACATAGAGATCAAACTTCCAATCCCAACTCCCGTTTTGGATTCGAGTAGTGTACCCCGTCTTCCCTCTCCTCTCCTTCGTAGCATTTCGGTTTTGCTCCTTTTCCTCGATATCTCAATCCTTGGGACAAGCTCCTACACAATATATCATAGGGTTTTCTCTTAAATTCTAAAAACACTCTTACTTTTAATGTTTTCACGCCTCAACTCCACATAAGCGCGCTGTGCAGGCACATGGATGCATGCCTAGCACGCGGAGAGCTAGTATGCAGCTTGGGTTTCACGCAGGCGTGCCTCTGGGCGCGCGAGTAGCTACTCCAATTTTGCTCATTTTTTCTTTAATTGACATTTTTTTTACCCGTTTGCACTACTCATGTTGAAAACTTGAATTGACCACCTTATCTACATGAATAGTATACCAATAATTGCAAAATTCACATTATACTTATCTAAACTTTCTCATTTTATTCTCCCATAAAAAAATGATACAATTATCTCAAGCACTTATCAATCTCATCCTAATTCAAGAACGAAAGCAAATTCAAGAACACTAATAAAGAACATCAAACCTTCAACTTTAGGATGAAATTATGCTTAAAATAACATGGTTGGCGTGTGGGTGAACGAACTCAATGCTATGTGAACTCACATACATCTTAGGGATCAAACCCTTGGCGAAATCCGCAACGAAACCTTGACCCTTCTCCTCTTTTCTCCTCTTTTTTTCTTGTTGAACGTTTTTCTAAAACCCTCGCTTGAATTATAATGTGTAAACTGAAAAAAATCAGTATAGACCCCTAATTAATTACTAAAAATGAATTAAATCTGATAGGATAAAGAAAAGACAAAAATACCCCTCTTAAATGTGAGTAATTTTCCTTAAATAGACAGCCCGACTTCAAACAGTCATATATCACTCATACGAGATCAAAAATTTGCAAACTTGATGGCGTTGGAAAGAGGATTCTGAGACCTTTCATTTGATATCTTATGGGACACCTAACTCATTATGTACCGAATGTTATGGTCATTTTAAGTTGACCCCAAACTCATAACTTGAAAATTTTCAGATTTTTGCTATTTCCAATTTAGTTCTTTCTAATTTTAGCTTTTTCAAATAATAAGTTGTTATAATATCTCCCCCTTGGGAACATTCGTCCTCGAATGAAATTACTCTAGGTAGATTAAGGGTGTAACATCTAACATTCAACTCAAACACCCAACAAGCAATATATAACACAACATGTCAACTTTAAACAAATGCCTAGAAAATGATTAGTACCTTAATTTGGAATTTCTCCTAACTTGTAGAGATGTGGGTATCTCTTCTTCATATCCACCTCAGCTTCACAAGTAGCTTCCTCAGCAAAATGATTTCTCCATAAGACCTTGATTGATGCTACTTCCTTGGTTCTCAACTTGTGAACCTAGTGATCTAGAATTTGAATAGGAATCTCCTCATAAGATAAGCTATCTTTAATACAAATATCTTCAGTAGGTATGATAGTGCAGGATCGCCCATACACTTCTTCAACATAGAAATAAAAAATATTGAATGGACCGCTGCTAACTCTTGCGGTAGATCCAACTCATAAGCCACGTTAACGATTCTCTTGGATATTCTGTAAAGACCAATATATCAGGGACTAAGCTACCCTTTCTTACCAAATCTCATAACACCCTTCAGAGGTGAAACCTTCAAATAAACCCAATCATCTAATTCAAAATGAAAGTTCCTTCTCCTAACATATGTTTAGGATTTCTGATGACTCTGCGTTGGTTTAAATATCTCTAGAATAACCTTCACTTTCTCCATAGCGTGATGAATTAAGTTTTGTCCTATCAGCCTACCTTAACCAACTTCAAACCATCCAATAGGAGATGTGCATCGTCTCCCATAAAGAGCCTCATATGGAGCCATCTGGATGCTAGAGTGATAACTATTGTTGTAAGCAAACTATATAAGGGGTAAGTGATCATCCCATTTAACTTTGAAGTTGATCACAAACGCCAAAAACATATCTTCTAAAGTCTTAATTGTACGATGTACTTGACCATCAACCTAAAGGATGAAAAGCAGTACTCAGATTTACCTTAGAACCCAAACGTTTCTGGAAAGACTTCCAAAATTTTGTCGTGAATTGCGCACCTCTATCTGAAATGATGGATATTGGAACTCCATCACTACTACAGAAAGGTCTTTTAAAGGCAATTATTTTGGTTTTTAGCGGAAATAAAAATTGCCACTAAAACCTTTGTCGGCAATTACATATTGGCCGGTGTATCCGGCGTCGGCAAATGCTTTAGCGGCCATTTTAAGAATGTTGGTAAAGACATTGGTTATTTCCTCTAATGGTCATTGAGATTTAGCAGCCATTATTTACTGACAATAGAATTGCCACTAAAACTCTCCAAAAAACTTTAAGTTTGACAGCTTACGACTTTTTTTATTGTTGGTAAAGACTCTACCAATTGCTAGTAAAAAGTATCCTTTTAGCAACAAATGTAATGGCCACTAAATCTATCTATGTATTGGCATGTATCCATATATTTAACGGCTACTATTATGGCCAGTAAATATCCATATTATTTCCTATAAAGAGGACTTCTTAGTGAGTTTTCTTAATGCTAGTAAAACATAAACTTAAGATAAGTTTTGTGCCTAACTTATAATATACATTATACATATCCAAATTCAAAAGTAATAACAACATTCATTCTACAAAGTGTAATACACACAATCATGAACAAGTACTATTCCATAATCCCATAATGTCTATAATTATCACGCCCCGAGCCTACACCCTGGACGTGGCTGGCACTCGAGAACCATTGCTTGCCCCAAGTGAACCCTTGTCCTGGCTTACTTACTCAGCGGAAGACTTAAACACATGAAATAGTCTTAAAATATAGCTCATGCAATAACTTGAAGAGAAATAAAGCTTAGCCAGAAATGGAAACTCAAGTCTTAATGTATACAACTGACAACGAAACAACTAACGAACTATAACTACTCTTCTATGAAGCCTCTAAAACAAAGAGGGGTGTTGGGACAAGACCCCCGATCATTCTAACAACTAAAATACTAGAACAACATGAAAAAGGATCCTCCTGAAAGCAAGGAGGCTCACCAACTAACTCTGAGTGCTCAACTGGATCAACGAGGCGCTGGATGTTTATCCTGGTTACTTGTATCTACATCATAATATGATGTATGCCAACTGGCATCAGTACATTGGATGTACGAGTATGCGAAGGGAAAACTAAACATAAGATAAGCTTGAAAGAAATCTAAAAGGAACACTTACCTTGGGTTTACTCAACCAGTGAATACTCAAACTCAAATGGAAAGTAAAAACGACAATAAATGTGTAGATTATACAAAGCATTTCAAACAGTAGATGATAACTCAACATGTTAAAGTAATGCAATAACAACTCAATTACATAAAAGTAATATAATACTGTGGGAGTTTCTCTAACCGACAAACACCACTATGAGCCTAAGTGATGATGCATCGTCTAGCCCATGCTGCTAGAACTGTCCTATACTTTGTCGTCATATAGAATGCCTCAACTAAGTGGATCCACTAGTTTATGCTAAAAAGCACTAAGGTGTCATCTAAAAAGTATGACCCTTTCTACCCATGATTGCTACATGGTTTATGGAGACTTGAGTTATTATGAACTCGTCTCCATATTGGTTCTCAATACTACTCCCAAAATTTACTCAGCTAATATGTTTGTAAGAAAAAACTCTTTCTTGGATTTGAGATAATTACTCAAAACTCAACTTAAAAGATCTCTTGGAAATCGGTGTTTACTCTCTTGTCTAAATGTCAAAATAATTAACTCTTGAGAATACTTAGTTCCCCTTTAATCTTTGCTGAAGAAATGAACTTCAATCTTACTCTTTACTCAACTCAAAACTCAAGCCATAAAACAAAGTTAAAACGTTTGTAGAAGACTTCTTAAAATGACTCGAAGAACTCTCAAGACTTGACTCTTAACTCTACCTTGAATTTGAATTATGAAGTCAAGGTTATGATTTGTGATAGGAAAGATCTTGTGATGTTTAGGAATGTTTTTAGAGAGTTAAACATGAGAAATGATCAAGAAATCACTGTCTGGGAGCAAGTCAGTGATGCGGAGATGCATTTAAATATTTGGTCACGAAATTTGTTTTGAAACAGAGGAGTCCCCATCCTTTTCGCGACACGAAGTGAAAATTTTCACACTGAAATAACAGTTCTTGTCATACTTTTTCCTTCTTCATTTTGCAACCCCAATTCACCTAATTTCAATTGTTTTTCTCAATTTATCTTTAGATTCAACTACCTAGCATATGTACACTAGAATCTAACTCAAAACAACTTTAACAATCAACGTTGCACTTTCAAGAACTCCTAAATCTCATCCCAAACTCAAGAATGAAGGCAATTCAAGAACACAACTCAAGAACATCAAATTCTCAATCTTTTATGAAGAAAATCATACTGAAAGAAACATGTTTGGTGCGTGAGTGAATAAACCCGACGTTATGTGAATTCACATACCTCGTAGGATTTAATCCTTGGAGAAATCCACAGCGAAATCTTATGATCTTAATGATATCCTGACCTTTTTCTCCTTTTTTCTCTTTTCTCTTCTCTCAAAGCCCTAGAGTGAATTTGGAATGTGTAAACTGAACTAACTCTGTTTAGGCCCCAAATAACTCACTCAAAACGAAATAAATTAATTGAATATGGAAAAGACCTTAATACCTTTCCAAAATCTGGATTGGACTTTCCTTATTCGTTTAACACAACTTCAAATGGGCTTATCTCACCATACAAACTCGAAATAAAGCAAACTCGGAAGCGTTGCAAATTTAATTCAAAGATATTTCCTACGATATCTGGAAACACACCTAACTCATCATGAGCTAGGAGTTATGGTAGTTTGACGTTGACCCAAAACTCATACATAACTTAACTTGGTCAAACTATTCAAATTTGATTATTTATAAAAATAAGTCTTCTTTCTAATTCTAGTTCTTTCCAAAATCGAGGTGTTACAATATCTCCCCCTTGGGAACATTCGTCCTCGAATGAGATTACTCTTGTAAGGCTATGGGTGCAACATCTAACACATCGAGTATATAAATTAAAGATTACTAAGAAGAGAATTAGTACCTTGATCTGGAATTTCTCCGTGCTTAAAGAGATTTTGGTGTTTATTCTTCATATCCTCCCCACCTTTCCACGTAGCTTCCAGAACAAACTGATTTTATCTAAAGAACTTTGACTGATTGTACTTCTTTGGTCCTCAACTTGCGAACTTGACGGTCCAGAATCTGAATAGGGACCTCTTCATAAGACAAACTATCTTTGATACCAAAATCTTCAGGTTGTATGATAAGTGAATGATCTCCCATGCACTTCTTCAACATGGAAATGTGAAAAACTGGATGAACCGCTGCTAACTCTTGGATTAGCTCTAACTCATAAGATACATTATCAATCCTTTTGGATATTCTGTACGGACCAATATACTGGGGACTAAGCTTCCCCTTCTTACCAAATCTCATAACACCCCTCATGGGTGAAACCTTCAAGTATACTCAATCACTTACTTCAAACTCTACGTCTCTTCTCCTAACATCAGTGTTGGATTTCTGACGACTCTGCGCTGTTTTCAACCTCTCTTGAATTATCTTAACTCTCCTCATAGCTTGATGAACTAAGTATGCTTCTATTAACCCAACTTCACCAACTTCAAACCATCCTATAGGAGATCTGCATCTTCTCCCACAAAGAGCCTCATACGAAGCCATCTGGATGCTAGAGTGGTAACTATTGTTGTACGCAAACTCAATGAGAGGTAGGTGATCATCCCATTTACCCTTGAAATCAATCACACAGTCCCTCAATTTATCTTCTAAGGTCTGAATAGTGCGCTCTGCTTGACCATCAGTCTGAGGATGAAAAGCAGTACTAAAGTTCACCTTTGAACCCAAACCTTTCTAAAAAGATTTCCAAAACTGTGCAGTAAATTGTGCACCTCTATCTGCAATAATGGAAACTGGAACTCCATGAAGTATAAATACCTCTTGAATATACAACTTAGCATAATCCTCTACTGAATGGGTAGTCTTTACCGAAAAAAGTGGGTTGATTTGGTCATTTGATCCACAATCACCCAAATAGAATCATGTTGTCTACGAGACCATGGAAAACCTGTGATGAAATCCATATTAATCATCTCCCACTTCCATTACGGAAGTTATATATTCAGAGCCATACCACCCGGCCTTTGGTTCTCTACTTTAACTTGTTGGTGGTTCGGGTATTTAGCAACGAACTCAGTAATGCCTTTCTTCATACTATTCCACTAATAGACTTCCCTCAAGTCACAGTACATCTTTGTGGAACCCGAACGGATAGAATATCTGGAGCTATGATTTTCCTCCATAATTCTTTCTTAAAGTCCATCCACCCTTGGCACACACAATTTGCCTTGGTATCTCAACACACCATCTCCCCCTTGTTCAAAAGCCATTACTTTTTGCTTATGAACATTTGCCTTCAATTTATGCAAAATAGGATCGAGGTCTTTCTTTTCTTTTACTTCTGAAACTAATGATGATTCTGCCCCATTCATCACCACTACTCTTCCTTTTGTGGAATCCATTAAATGAACCTCTAATCGTCCAAGTCTATGCACATCTTTTGCTAACTCTTTCTTATCTTCCTCAAAATGGGTGGTACTACCTATAGGAAATCTACTCAAAGCATCATCAATAACATTAGCCTTACCTGGGTGGTAAAGAATACTCATGTCATAATTCTTGAGTAACTCTAACCACGTTCACTATCTGAGATTAAGCTCTTTCTCACTAAATACATATTGAAGACTATTGTAATCGGTGAACACATCTAAATGAACAACATAAAGCTAATGATGCCATATTTTCAAAGCAAATACTACGGCAGCAAACTCTAGATCATGGGTTGGGTAATTCCTCTCGTGAACCTTAAGTTGTCTTGAGGCATAAGCTATGACTTTGCCATTCTGCATTAACACACAACCCAAATGAACTCTAGACGCATCACAATATACAACAAAGCATTGCGTACCTTTAGTTAACTTCTTTTTCAATTCTCGAAAGCTTTTCTCACAAGCTTCAGACCATTGAAACTTTACTGCTTTCTGAGTTAACTTGGCAAAGGGGATGAAATAGATGAGAACCCCTCTACCAAACGTTCTATTATATCCAGCCAATCCTAAGAAACTCCTAATATCAGTAGGAGATGTGGGTCTAGGCCAATTCTGCACTGCCTCTATTTTCTGAGTGTCAAGTCTAATCCCATCACCGGAAACAATGTGGCATAAGAATGCCATAGACTCAAGCCAAAACTCATATTTAGAGAAGTAAGCATACAACTCCTTATCCTTTACAGTTTGGAGAACTATTCTGAGATGGCTAGCATGATCTTCTTCATTCCTCAAATATATTAGAATATCATCGATGAACACGATAACAAACTTATCTAAGTAAGGTTTGAATACACTATTCATAATGTCCATGAGCGATGCATGTGCATTACTTAACCCGAACGACATAACCTGAAACTCATAATAACCATCAAGGGTCTTGAATGTTATCTTTGGAATATCACATTCCCTTACTTTCAACCGATGGTAGCCTGATCTGAGGTCTATCTTAGAAAAACAAGAAGCACCCTAAAGTTAATCAAAAAGATCATCAATTCTCGGATAAGGATATTTATTCTTGATGGTAACCCTGTTCAACTGACGGTAATCTATACACATCCTAAGGGAACCATCTTTCTTCCTCACAAGTAAGACCGGAGCACCCTAGGGTGAAACACTAGGTCGAATAAAATCCTTATCAAGGAGATCTTACAACTGTTCTTTTAGCTCTTTCAAATCTGCTAGGGCCATTCTATATGGTAGAGTAGAGATAGGATGAGTATCGGGAAGAAAGTTTATACCAAAGTCTATTCTCTCTCAGGAGAGTCTCTATGTAGATCACCAGGAAAGACTTCTGAAAACTCAGTCACAACTGGAGCTGACTCAGTAGGAGGTGTCTTAACACTAAAATCATTAACTCGGACTAAGTGATAGAAACAACCCTTAGAAACTAACTTTTTCGCCTTAAGGTACAAAGTAAAATTACCTTTAGGCACTACTGAACTACTCTTCCAATCTATAGCTGGCTCATTTGGAAACTAGAACTTGACTACTCGGGTTATACAATCTATTGATGCATAACATGCTGAAGCCATTCGATACCTAGAATGACATCAAAATCTACCATGTCTAACTCAACTAAATCAGCCATGGTACTCTTGTGATCGACGAAAATTGTACAATCATGATAGATTCTCTCATCTAGAATAGACTCACTAATATGTGTAGAAACACTGAAGAGCTCAAGAAGTTGCTCAGGAAGAATTTCAAAGTTCATTGCAACATAAGGAGTTACAAAAGATAAACTCGCTCCTCGATCTAACAAAGCATAAACAACAAAGTTAAAGACTTGGATAATACCATTGACAACGTCTGGGGAATCCTCTTGCTCTTGGCGGCGGTTGATAGCATAGAGGCGGTTTGATCCTCCACCAGTACCAGAAGTAGCTCCTCTAGGTGCAGCCCTGTCTGGTGGAGCAATTTATGAAGATTGGGCTCTATTGCCCTGATTCTCATTACCTTGTCGGTTCTTAGGGCACAATTCCATGAAGTGTCCCTCTTGACCACACTTGAAACTACCCATGGAGCTATTATGACACATACCCGGGTGGTGCCTACCACACTTAGCACATGCCGGAGCCTAGTTACCTTATTGTGCCACACCACCCTGAGACTGCACAGGCCTAGGCTTGAAGTTCTGCAAATTCTGACCATTATACTCACCATTGTTTCTGGGTACAAGTGCACTAGCAGAAGATAGGGCAGGTCCCTTTTGCTTTGGATGGAAGGACGAACGGTTCACATTACTCATTCGCTGCCCGGACTCATTCCCTGTCCTAGCTTTCTTGCTTCTAAACTCCTTTCTATCCCTCAGCTTCTCTTCCTCAACCTTCGTCACATGAACCATCAACCTTGTTATATCATTGTCATTTATTAGCATAGTTGTCTTGCCCTCCTTACTTGATAGACAAAACAACCTAGCAACAAACAGGCTCATTCTACTCCTCATATCCGTAACCATCTCCAGAGCATAACGGGATAGTTGGGTGGACCTCAGACTGTACTCATGAACACTTAGTGATTCCTACTTAAGGGTAAGGAATTCTTGTACCTTTGCCTCTCTTAATTCTTGGGGAAACTCCCCAAGAAATCTTCCTCAAACATAGTCCAAGTCAAATTTGGTGCACCCTCAGCTCTACCCTTTTTCCACTAGTCAAAACAAGTCCTACCAACATTCTTCAGTTTATATGCAGCTAGTTCCACTTGCTCATCATCGACAACGTAAATAACCTCAAATACCTTTTGAAGTTCCTCAACAAAAATTTTTGGATCTTCCGAAGTGCTTGAACCAGTGAAGCTTGGAGGATTCATCCTTAACAACTCGCGGATCCTCAAAGTATCAGCCTCTTCCTGTCGAGCCCTGCTCTGTTGCCCAACTTGATTTGTCACAATGTGACTTAGCACCCGAATGGCTTCACGGAATTCATTACTGGTGACCTCTCCTTGGGGTTGCACTTTAGGTGCATCAGGTACCCCTTTCTCCTCAACATTCCTTCTAATCGGACAGCCTCAGACAACTCTTCGTCGAGGCATGATCAACCGAGAGACACGCACAAGCACGAGTTAGAAGGAAACTTTATAGAGATGAACTCTATCGCACAAAATGAGTATGAAAGAAGTGAAGGAATTTTCTAAATGTGGCAACCTCCTAATTATAGATGTGGCGTGCTTCACACCGATAACTAGGACTCTACAAATACGACTGCATACACTCTGTAGGACTCTTCAACTCTATGTTCTGATACCAAGTTTGTCACTCCCCAAGACTACACTCTGGATGTGGCCGGCACTCGAGAACCATTGCTCAACCCAAGCGAACCCTTGGCATGGCTTACTAACTCAACTCTTAACGTATACAATAGAAAATTAAAAGACTAAATATCTATAGCTAGTAATCTATGAAGCTTCTAAAACAGAGAGGGATGTCGAGACAAGACCCCCGATCATCTAACAACTAAAATACTAGAACAACATGGAAAAGGATCCTCAAGAAAGCGAGGAGGCTCACCAACTGACTCTGAGTGCTCAACTGGATCAACAAGGAATTGGATGTTGATCCTGGTTACCTGTATCTATATAATAATATAATGTAGTCCAACTAGCATCAGTACATTGAATGTACGAGTATGCGAGGGGAAAACTAAACATAACATAAGCTTGAAAAGAACACTTCTCTTGGCTTTACTTAACTGATGAATACTCAACTCAAATGCAAAGTAAAAATGACAATAAAGGTGTTGTTTATACAAAACATTTAAAACAATAGCTGATAACTCAACATGATAAAGTAATGTAATAACAATTCAATTACATAAAAGTAATATAATACTATGGCAGTTTCTCTAACCGAAAACCACTAGTATGAGCCTAAGTGATGATACAAAATCTCGCCCACGATGCCGGAACTGTCCGATACTTTGCCGTCATATAGAATGCCTCAACTAAGTGGATCCACTAGTCTATGCTAAAACGTAGTAATGTGTCATCTAGAAAGTATGACCCTTTCTACCCATGATGGCTACATGGTTTATGGAGACTTGAGTTATTATGAACTCGTCTCCATATCGGTGCTCAATACTTCTCCCAAAATATACTCAGATCAAATGTTTGTAAAAACAAAACTCTTTCTTTGATTTGAGATAATTACTCAAAACTCAGCTTAAAAGGTCTTTTGGAAATCGGTGTTTCCTCTATTATATAAATGTGAAAACATTTAACTCTTGGGAATACTTAGTTCACGTATAATCTTTGAAGAAGAAATGAACTTCAATCTTTACTCTTTACTCTTTACTCTTTACTCAACTCAAAACTCAAGTCATAAAACAAAGTGAAAACGTTTGTAAACAAACTTATGAAAATGACTCAAAGAACTCTCAAGACTTGACTCTTAACTCTTCCTTGAATTTCAATTATGAATTCACTTTTATGATTGGTGATAGGAAAGATCTCATGATGTGTAGGAATGTTTTTAGAGAGTTGAACATGAGAAACGATCAAGAAATCTTTGTCTGGGAGCAAGTCCGCGAGATGGAGATGCATTTAAATATTTGGTCGCGAATTTTTTTTTTGAAATAGAGGAGTCAGTGTCCTTTCCGCGACGTGAAGGGAAAATTTTCTCACTGAAGGAGCAGGTCCGCGTCGCAGACCTGGTACCTGTTTCTTGTCCGACTTTTTCCTTCTTCGTTTTCTAATACCAATTCACCTAATTTCGATTCTTTTTCTAAATTTGTCGTTAGATTCAAATACTCAGTATATGTAAACTAGAATCTAACTCAAATAAACTTTAACAATCGACATTACACTCTCAAGAACTCCTAAATCTTGTCCAAAACTGAAGAACGAATGCAATTCAAGAATATAACTCAAGAACATCAAATTCTCAATCTTTTAGGACGAAAATCTTATTGAAATAAACATTTTTGGTGCATGGGTAAATGAACCCAATGCTATGTGAACTAACATACCTCGTAGGATTGAATCCTTGGTGAAATCCACAACCAAATCTCATGATCTTAACGAAATCCTGACCTTTTCTCCTATTTTCTCCTTTCTCTTCTCTCAAAGCCCTATCTTGAATTTGGAATGCGTAAACTGAACTAACTCAGTTTAGACCCCAAATAACTCACTAAAAACGAAATAAATTAATTGGCTATGGAAAAGACCTTAATACCCTTCCAAAAACTGGATTGGACTTTCCTTATCTAGACATCCCAGCTTCAAATGGGCATATCTCACTCATACAAACTCGAAATCGTGCAAACTCGGCGGCGTTGGAAAGATATTTCAAAGATCCTTCCTACGGTATCTACAAACACACCTAAATAATCTTTATCTAGTAGTTATAGTCATTTGAAGTTGACCCAAAACGCATAATTAACTTAACTTGGTCAAACTTTCCAAATTTGATAATTTCCAAAAACTAGTATATGTGCCCGTGCGTTGTGCGAATGATTTAAAATGTAATAATTTTACAATTAAAAATAATTAATAAAATATATTACGTACTTAATAATATATTTAATTTGTTATAATAATAATAATAATATAGTAATATAATACTAATTATTAACCTATTTATTTGAGCACATTGAATTAATATTATTAGTACATGATTTATTTTATCGTATTAAAATATTATATCTATAACTGTATCAGCTACACTTTTAGTTTTATAATATAAAAGGTTGAATTCTTTCTAATTCTAGTTCTTTCCAAAAGCGCGGTGTTACAATAATATATACCAAAATGATGGACTATCTGAATTTAATAACTACTATCATTTGACACCTAATTACATATGTCATCAAATATCAATAACAATGTAGAATAAATGGCACACAAAAGTTTCTCCAACTATTGATTATGATGAAGTCTTCCACATCCCAAATATTTTAACAACTTTAGTCTCTTTGGTAAAGTTTCTCCAACTCTTGATCATGATGAAGTATTTTGCATTCCAAATATCTTAACAGGAATTGAATCTTTGGATAAAGCTTCAATCAACAATTGTTTGTCTTTCCAGACCACATACAACCTCATTGTTAGTCCACCCATTTGTTTTAACCTACTACAATGCACAAGTCTACATGTTCCCCTGCGGATCATGGCCTTACCACTCAGTCCCCAATGGCCAGCGGGGATTCGGTATAGCAGCTCAGGTTTTTGATTTTTTAGTTGAATTTTTATCATTATATCATTCCCTATGGGATTCGACCCCGACTCTTAGTTAGATATTTTTATGGACAACAATTTCTTACACTTTGAATTTGTTTTTGAGAGTAGTTTGAGTGTTATCGCCCATCTCTATCATCTCAGACCTAGGAACTGAATTTACTTTGAATTTCTGAGGTAAGTTGCATGAGGCATATTTTGAGAGGAAAACCAAATGTTCTTACCCTTTTGTAACTACCTTGTGAGGGTGTGAAACCATTTTGGCTCCAATTGAACCTTTGACTTTTTTTGACAACCTTGTTGGAACCTCTTGAGCTAAATTATCCCTAACTTCTATCCTATAAATCCTTTTCTAAGCTATGGGTTTTTTGAATATCCAATTTAGGCCAAAAGCCTAAGTTGGGTGTATGGAAAGGAAGGAGAAAAAAAGCCACGTGGAAGGGAAAGAAAGATGAAGAGAGACTTAATATGAAAGTGTGTTACAAAAAGAAGGAACCCTCCTTATAAAAAAAGAAGATGAGCAAAATTTGAAAATTGAAGTGAAATAGAAGGTTTGAGAAAATAAAAGGGGTTTCCAATAAATTGAATAAAAAATTGAAGTTCGAGTTTCCAAGTGAAAACAGTGCAAAGAACTTTAGAAGAGGTGAAGATAAATATAATAATGATTTGAAAAGGTGAAGTCACTGAGCCAAGTTTACCGTACATTTACCCTCAGCCCCACTACAAGCCTAAAAGACCCTTGAGATCTTGAATGAACTAGGGTGCATGACGATTAGAAAATATGGGCAAACCTATGGATGAAGCTTGTATGTATTTCCCTTTCAAAGAGCAAGAGTTGTATTGATTCCTAACTTCATTATTGACTTTCTTTATGAGATCATGGAATTGTTCTTGATGTGAGGTCACTTGATTACATTTGTTGAAACATTGTTTTGCATTAGAGAAGAAGCTATAGTGAGCTTGAGCTTGGATTGATATCGACTTTTCATCATTTGAAGCTTTTCGATCATTATTGAGTGCTGCATTTGATTGAGAGTAGTCTTGTAGTAGCGCTTGCATGTTTCTTCTCATTAAGAACTATTGTAGACACCCTTGTTGAACTAATTGTCTTCTTGATTTACTTGAGGACAAGACAAAGTTTAAGTTTGGGGTGTTGATGAGTGGTAGATTTACACTCATTTGAGGCTTTTTTAGTTCAACAATTAGTGTCCTCAATGCCTCATTATGTCCAATTCTGATGATATTCTGATGATTACCACTTATAAAGGCTAAATAATAAGGCAAAGATGAATGCTTGGAAGAAAGCCCAAAAACATTGAAATAAGTGTAAACTCCACACGGAAAGCCACCTAACCAAAAGGGCAAATCGCCCAACCGACAAGAACTCGCCCAAAGTGATAGTGCTCACGATTGAATTTAATTGAGGTACACCGATGAACTTGAAGTGAAACACCGACTCACCAAATATGAAAGGCGAACAAGATGACCATCACTGAGGGTGACGGGACTTGGATGAAAAATGAAAGCTTTGAAGGTGAACAAAGGTGGTGATCGATGATAAGCCAAATGTGAAAGGATAACTCAAAAAAAGATCCCAAACTTAGGTTCAACATCTAAAGCCTGAAGCAAATGAAAGGCAAGCTAAAGAACATAGGCGATTTGTCGATCATGTTCGGCGAATCTGACTAACATCACCGAGCTAGTCAGGTAGTGAATTTTGGTCCAAATTTTGGGAAACTATAAATAGCCCAGAGGAGAGAGTTCTAAGTAGAATTTTTTTGCAAAGCTTATAGAGAGAATATTGTGAGAGCTTTAGTATATGAGATATTTCACCTTGTAAATAACATCTTTAGTTTTGGGGCTTTCAATTTTACTTTTGCAATGGACAATTGGAAGTTGAAATCAAAGTGGTGTTAGTTAAAATTCCTTAATTTCATCACATCCATGAATGGTATCATGATAGGTATAATTTTTTTACGTTATCTTAATTTAGGTTTGATGTCTTTAGTTTGCTTGAAAGAGAGAATATAGTTCAGATCTATTTGACTTAAATCTGCTCGAAAGAGAGACATCGTAAGGTAATGGGTTGTTTAGTTATGCACATCGATGAGACAAAAAGGAGATTCTATGAATTGATGTTATGAGATCGAAATAAGACTAGTGTCATTGAAGATGACCCAACCTATCCATGAATGTTTATCACTATTGATTAACACAATTACCCTATGTAACATCGATTTCCAATCCCCGCACCTCTAGATTACTTTATAATTACTTGAATTTCCAATGTTTTAGTTTAATTGTTACATTTGATACTACAAACTCTTTTAGTAAATTTTATGGAATATACCTGCATGTCGCAGTATTTTTTTAACAAACAGATTAAACTACAAAATTAATATCTATCTATATATAATAGGGGAAGAAAAAGTTACACGTATCAGCACCACAAAATTAATAGATATATTGAATAAAAAATGCCAATTGAAAAAACAAACTGTCTTTTTTTAAAAAAATATTGTATTTAAAATTCTAAAAAAACCGTATGATGGCAGTTAAAAATATCTGGAATCACGGTAAAACACTAAACACAAAAAACGATAGACAATTTCTTAACCCTAAATACCTTGTCTGGCCATGATGACGGTGGGCGGCCTGCCACCTCTGGCTACTAGCATAGACCCCACATCTTTCACACACTTCCCTCCCCTCCCATCAAAAACTACCCTTACCCCTTCTCAAAAACTACCCCCAGAACAACCCTGAAAATTTGATTCCTAAGAATAAATATGGAGACATCATCAACCCAATGCTATAATCGCATTGAACTTGAAATCTTATATCGAACCTATTCCACTGAAGAAAACTTCTATATTGGATGGTATTCGTATTGTAAGGTGGACAGAGCGGGAAGTGGCTAGAATGAATATAATTGAGAATTTGCAGTATGTTGTGGTTGGAAAATTCTCATATGGTTGGCCGGATATTGCAGAACTTAGAGAACTAATCCCAAAACGATGTTGTATAGTAGGTGACTGTAAATTGGATTGTTGCGGAATAGACATGTATTGATGATGAGATTTGAGCGAATTGAGGATTTCATTAATATTTTGACTAAGAATGCTTATTACATAATTGCCAAAGATGGATATGCCTACCAAATGGGACCTTTTATATATGATGATAACTCTTTAATGCTAATGAAGAAACAACTCAAGTTATTAATTGGATATCCTTTCCCAATATACTTCCCATATTCTTTGTAAAAGAGGTCATGTTCTCATTGGCGTCAGCTGTAGGAAAACCTCTACATTTGGATTTGTAACCATCAATAAAACTCATCCAAGCTATGCAAGGGTGAAGATTCAATTGGATCTTCTCGCTGAAAAACCTGAATATGTACAAATGGAAATTGAGAATGAGACAAGGCAAGAGAAATGAAAAGTAAAAGTGAAGATACAGTATGACTCCATCCCGTCCTATTGTAAGAAATGCAGGCTACAAGGCCATAATGAAGAAGTTTGCAGAGTTCAACATCTAGAATAACAAAAATAAACAAAGAAACTAGAGGAAGAAACAGTATCAGACCTCCAAGATAATAAGAAATTTTATAAGGGTGCTATACGAGCTTTTATATATGATGATAACTTTAATGCTAATGAAGAAACAACTCAAATGACCACTTATATATCCTTTCCCGATCTACTTGGGTGATCTTGCCAAATCAACATCTGTATATCCGGTGATATGCTCATGGCTTTGATCCTCGAAGAGTAGTTCTTTACCAAGAGCTGAGTTTATATATCGCAGAATACGAACAACTGCATCCCAATGACTATCACAAGAAGAAGTCATAAACTGACTTACAACACTAACAGAAATCCCTGACACCAAATTACCTCCTACTAAAACACAATATCCAGATGTAGAACGTCTATCAAAGGGTGATGCTACCCAATCAGTATCTATATATCCAGTGATATGTTCATGGCCATGATCCTAGAAGAGTAGTCCTTTACTATATCACAGAATACGAAGAACTGCATCCCAATAAACTATTCTAACACTTCCCCTCAAGTTGGTGCATACAAATTATATGTACTTAGCTTGTTACAAATGTAATTAATATGAGGACGGGTAAGGGACTTGGTGAAGATATTTGCAAGTTGATCAATTGATTTCACAAATTTGGTAACAATATCTCCTGAGAGTATCTTTTCTCTCACAAAGTGGCAATCAATCTCAATGTTCTTAGTCTTCTCATGAAACACTGGATTTGATGCGATATGAAGGGCCACAAAACCAGGTGGTTGCTCCATATAGACTTCTTCCTCAAGATCACCATGCAGAAAAGCATGCTTAATGTCCAACTGATGAAGAGGCCAATGATGAATGGAAGCCATAAATAGAAAAGGAGGACATATGCTATTTTGGCCACATGAGCGAAAGTGTCACTATAATCTAGCCCAAATATCTGAGTATACCCTTTGGCAACAAGGTGAGCCTTAAGCCGATTGACTTGACCATCTGGACCAATTTTGACTGCATAAACCAAACGACAACCAACAGTAGACTTACATGTAGAAAGGACGACAAGCTCCCAAGAACAACTGGAATGTAAAGTAGACATCTCATCAATCATAGCCTGCCTCCATCCGGAGTGAGAAAGTGTTTCTCCTGTAGTCTTAGAGATAGAAATAGAGGACAAAGATGATACAAAGACAGAATGGGGTGAAGATAAATGATGATACCTCAAGAAAGTATAATTTGGATTATTATTTCGAGTAGATCGTGTACCTCTGTGAAGCTAACTGATTGGCTAGCAAGAAACAAGGCCGCAGTGGGAGCAGAGTCCGGCGCATGACATGAATCATTTGAGACTATTATTGGACGTGGACATTGATGATAAGTTAGGAGTAGTGGCACCAAAACTAGAGATGGAGAAGTAAATGTAGGTCCCTCAAAAGTCAATACAGGCAAGACTGGCGGTATGGGTAAGACCTCAGAGACATCAGGATAATCAGAAGATGTGTAGTAAGGTTGAGATTCAACGAATTTTACATCAGCAGACGTAAGATATCGACAGAGATCATGTGCACAGAAATGATACCCTTTCCGAACTCGAGAGTAACCAAGAAAGATACATTTAAGACCACGAGGGGCTAATTTATCTTTTCCTCGGGCTAAATTATGAGCATAGGATGTTCTCCCAAATACACGAGAAGGGATAGAATAGAGATGTGACAAAGGATACAGTATGGAATGTGGAACCTGATTCTGAATAGAAGATTAGAGCATTATAATAATTAAATAACAAGATGAAGGGACTGTATCGCCCCAAAAACACAGTGGAACATGGAATTCAATTAGGAGAGTCGATATTAAACAAGTCACTTGAGTTGTTTCATCATTAGCATTAAAGTTATCATCATATATAAAAGGTCGCATTTGGTAGGCATATCCATCTTTGGCAATTATATAATGAGCATTCTTAGTCAAAATATTAATGAAATCCTCAATTCGCTCAAATCTCATCAATACATGTCTATTCCACAATAATCAAATTTTACAGTCACGTACTATACCACATTGTTCTGGGATTAGTTCTCTAGGTTCTGCAATATCCTACCAACCTTATAAGAATTTGCAACCACGACATACTTCATGTTCTCAATTATATTAATTTAGCCACTTCCTGCTTTGTCCACCTTACAGTATAAATACCATCCACTATAGCAGTTGTCTTCAGTGGAATAGGTTCGATATTAGATTTCAAGTTCAACGGGATTATAGCATTGGGTTTCATAATGTCTGCATATTTATTCTTAGGAATCAAATTTTCAGGGTTTTTGTGGGTGTAGTTTTGAGAGGGGGTAAGGGTAGTTTTTAATGGGAGGGGAGGGAACTGTGTGAAGGATGTGGGGTCTATGCTAGTAGCTGCAGGCGGCAGGCCACCGACCGGCGTCATGGCCAGACAAGATATTTATGGTTAAGAAATCGTCTACCATTTTTTTTGTGTTTACAGTTTTACCGTGATTCCACATATTTTTAACTACCATCATACATTCTTTTTGTCAACTCTTAAATGAAGTACAAAGTATTGATATGGAACATAAGGTCTGTAATAACTCAAAATGTCTTTCACATAGTTCAAATGCTAAATAGACATCATAAATTTTGCTTCATAGCATTGATGGATCCTTTTCAGAATACAAGACAAATTCAAAGATTTAAAAGAAGGTTGAGAATGCAGTATGTGAACTACAACATAAATGGGCAGATTTGGGTCTTTGTTAGGGAACATATTCAGGTTGGGGTTATCTCTGATTCTTAACAACAACTAACCCTGAAATTGACTACGGTGGATGGTAAGCAACTGATGATTACCATGGTGAATGCTAAATGCTCTGTCGTGGAAAGGTTGAATCTATGGTATGACATTTATGCTCTTGGGCACTCTATTTCTATGCTTTGGCTGGTGGGGGTGACTTTAATGTTATCATGGGAGTTGAGGAGAAAATTGGAGGTCTTCCAGTATACCCTCTAGATTTTGAAGATTTTGTGTTCTGTATAAACTCTTGTGAGTTGTTTGATATCAACTTTGCTGGTAGTCCATTTACATGGTGGAATGGTAGAGCAGACGAAGAATGCATCTTTAAGAGATTGGACAGAGTTGTGACAAATCAGGTTGTTCTAGATTTGTTTGGAAATGTAGATTTGCAACAGTTAGCAGGAACTGGATTTGATCATTCCCATTTACTATTGTCCTGTGGTGGTTAAATACAACAATTTCCAAAACATTTTAAAATTTTGGAAAAACTCAGATGATTTCAAGGACGTGTTTAAAGAGAACTGGGTAGATTCAGGATTGGGTTTCAGATGACATTTTTGATAGGTTGAAGCAGAAACAAAAGAGGACTAGGCAAGCACGGTGTAACACCCCTTATCCAGAACAGACCAATTATGTAGTTCTTGAGAAGTTGAAGGTGCAACCTACTGTTGCCATCCACGGACCTTAGGTCAGACCACGGCCCATGCTGGTGGTCCGTGGCTCACCACTGCAACCCCTCCCCAAATCCAGCTCAGAAAATCGGCTAAGTCTCAACCCACAAACAGACCCACGGTCCGTAGGTCAGACCACGGTCCGTGGTCTGTCTTCGTAGATCGAGGCCCCCCTTACCCAGCCTCTGACGCAAACGACGGCCGACAAACATGGACCGTCGTTCGATCCAAGGTCCGTTGGCCTGACCGTAAGTGATGGTCAGCCGCCAGTTATAGGAAAATTGTTAATTAAGTCAACTTCAAATAGTCATAAATCTTAGCATAAAAGAAATTATGTGTCCCATGACCTATGATATGATATATAATTGAATTCTCTTTCCGACACCACCAAGTTTGTTAAAATCCAACCTGCGAGTAAACATTTATGCTCGTTTTAGTGAAACCCTATCGCGTAGACTTGACCTACGACCCCAATCTACGAACCGTATATTGACCTACGGCCCGTAGGTCCCGTCCGTCGATCACTCCGATAATAGTTAAATAAGGGGTCTTTTGGTCTTTTTCTATTTCATTGGACCCCTAAGCTACGTCGTTTATACCCTAAATTTTGAAGTTTTAATCAGTTTAAGCCTAGAAACATAACTAGAACTTACCTAAGTCAGATCATTCTTCAAAACTTAGAAAATTTAGAACACTAAGAGGAGAAAGAGGTCAAGAACCCTAGTTCAAGAACGCAACAAGTTTCCTCCAGTTCCAGACCTGAAATCGAAGGATTTCTTCGTGGAATTTGTCACCAAGTATGTGGGATTTCACTAGTGGTTCCTTTTGCCCATTAGGTCCCTAGAACTCAGTGAGTTTCTTGATTCTCTTACTATGAACAGACCTAGAATTTCTAGAATTTTTGCAGATTATCATGAATTACTTATGAATATGTCCAAATCAGATTATCATGTTTGTACTCAGTTTATTGCATGAATTTCAGAACTCTAGCTATGTATTTCTTTAGTTCTTGAATTACACATGCTAGGTCAAATATTTTAGTTATTCAGATATACATGCTTCAGTTTTGAACGCCACGTTATTAGTATATTTAATCATAAACCCTATTTTCAGTTATAAATCTTGAGAAGCTTTTTTTTAAGACAACACTTGAGTTTTAAACTGAGTTTTTGAGAAAGTTAAGATGAGTTTTGTGAAAGAGCTTCTAACACATGATTAGTATGACAATCGAGTTGGTCATCAATGTATTAGCAGTATGGTATCTAGATATATCATCAATGTTTATGCAGTATGACTTCCCAAGTCATCAATGATCATAGTATAACATGATTTTGAATGGTTTTCTAAGAAGGAGCTGTCAAGTATGAATATCTACATGTCAGTATTTGGAGTTGTTCAGTATTTCATTCATAATGTATTCAGTTATACATGCCTCAGTTTATGAATGCATCATTACCATATTAATTGTTGGATTCTCAGATTGCATGTTCAGTTTTGCGCTATCCATTATATACAGAAACTCAGTCATAATGTGTTAACCACTTAATCTATTGGGAGTAGATAATACCGAGTTGGACTAGGGTTCAGCGTACCCATATAGTCCCAGAACTACGGGCCATGTAGGTGTAAGTCCCCTCTGTGGGAAATATCAGTTAGTGATCACGCCAGTCATGCCTCTATACCTTAGGACTGGTATATTATGTCCTCTCGATAGGGCGTATACATCGGACTCCACATTTAGCTCATGCGGTTTTATTCCCGGTTATTAGTAGCTCCCACAATTCACTCAGATTCTATTGCGTTGTCCTCATTTACACTACAGTCAGTATTCAGTTTCAGCATGTTATAAATTTGATCATTGCATTCAGTTAGCACAATATTCAGTATATTTATCATGTTCAGATTATGATTTTGCTTTATTGCACGTTCAGTTATATGTTTATTTCAGTTTTATTATATCCTGCATGCTCAGTACCTTTCAAGTGCTGATGCATACTTTGCACTACATCTTCTCCTGATGTAGGTTTAGGTTCTCAGCATCCAGATCACGCTTAGATCGGTTCTCGATCTCCAAGTTCGGCAGAATCAGTGGTGAGTCCTCATTCTCCGAGGACAATAGTCATGAGTTTCTTTTCAGTATTTTTAGTCCTTTAGTTTCAGTTTAGATAGACTTAGCTGGGGTTTGTCCCTGCATTTCTAGTCAGTTAGAGGCTATTTTCAGACATAGTTAGATTTAGCTTAGAATTGAGTTAATATCTTCTTTGAATTAAACTCATCAGTTTTCATATATCTCAGTTATAGTATATGGATATTCCCCATTTTCTTTTCATTTTCTTTATGATTATAGCTTCTACAGCAGTTTGTTATTCAACTTATCTTTAGTATGCTTATGATCATACCAGTGATACGCTTAAATTACACCTCCTTTCAGAAGCATAAGCGATCGTTATCAAGTAAAGAACCCAACTTGTAGGTTGGGATCGATCTCACGAGGAAAATGGTTTAGACTTTACTTTTAACTGACAACTATATTCGATTAGTCAAATTATTTCCAGAAACATGTAATAAAAAGGGGGGTTGTGCTTGTGTAAAACAAATAGTAATAAGTAATATTGTAATCAATAATTAAACTTAACTTTGGTTCTTATCAAGATAAGAAAAATAACTAGGGTATACGTGTTCCCCATAATCTCATAACGCAGTAATCCTAGTAATAGCAATCCTTTTCTAGTGTATTACATGCAAAGTGATAAGTTAGGTATCTCTAAATCCTTGGTCCGGCATCTAGAGAATTTCACCCGGCACCTTGGTCTGGCTACGTGTGCATAATTTACTAACTCTTACCTTTACATCATATTAGACATCATAATCGATGTTTGGCTTAGTTATTACTTCGCACCAATCGACACTAGCCTATTAAATAGTATCACACTAAATCTATGTTGATAATTCTTTTCTTGTTAATTACCTCCTTGGTCCGGCAAGTTGTAACAAGGCGAGTTCTAACGTTGGCCACCGTTAAAAAGACTTCTAAACAAAAGAATTATCAATGCATGCAAAATACTAGTCAAGAATTGCTTATTTACTATTCATACTTTGTTAATCGATCATGGTTCCCACAATCTTAGTTGTGGATTTAGTTACTCATATTAGCAAGAACACAATTCATAATTGTAGATGGAGAAATCATGAACTTACGTAAAGAGAATAATAAACCCAGAAAATTAACTTGAATTGCAAAGCCAAAATCTTCAAAACGAACTTGGGAAATCAATAATTGCTAGGGTTGCAAATTAATCTCCAAAGTTACAAAGAAAAAATTGAATAATAGTGTCTAACCCTCAAAAACGAGGTTTACATGTCCTATTTACAGAAAACAAATCCTAAATAAAAAGGAAACAAATTAAGGAAAGTTTTGTTCAGGTACGCGTCTTCGATCCACGAGACTGACTTACGGACCGTCGATTGATCTACGATCCGTAAGTCCCTTCAGTCACTCGGGACTTAGAAAATATTTCAGCATCCAACAATCAGCTTCTCTGAAGCAAACGACGGACCAGCAGCACTGATCGTAGATCGACCTACGGTCCGTCAATCCCTTCTGTAGCTCCATACTTTGCATCTTCAAAAATCAGGTACTGGAACTCTCGCAGTCTCACTCTACGGATCAACAGTACGGTCCGTAGATCAATCTACGGACCATCAATGGGCACCGTGGTTCCACACTTGGTCAGATTTCCCTGATTTGTCCTCAACACGTTCCTGCTGATCAACGGTCATCACCTACGGACCGTGAATGGACCTACGGTCCGTAGATGACCTCCGTGGATGCCTTTTTCTGCATTTCCTTCAGCTGTCTCTAAACTTCCGCGCCTGAACACCTTTCCTGCAAAACATGATAAAATACATAAAAACCAATATA
The DNA here is from genome assembly GCF_019186545.1 of Solanum stenotomum. Classification (NCBI taxonomy): domain Eukaryota; kingdom Viridiplantae; phylum Streptophyta; class Magnoliopsida; order Solanales; family Solanaceae; genus Solanum; species Solanum stenotomum. The sequence goes on from NC_064288.1 coordinate 19,689,450, forward strand.
AAAAGGCCCTAGACACACACAACTTGTAAGTGAAATGTATTAGAAATACCGTAAACTCACGGTATATCAACTAGCTGGGTTAGCTTGGGATCACTTGTGGTTCTAGGTCCCGTGTCTGCGTCTCAGATATAGTCTTGGGCCGTGACAAATATGGTATCAGAGCATTAGGTTTAAGAGTCCTAGGATGTCTGAAAAGCCGCACTAAATAGAGTAATTTTTATGGGTTTGAAGTGCACCACATCTAATGAGAAAGAGGCTACGAATTTTTTTAGTAAGAATATTCATTTTCTTGTTACTCTTATCGTGTGTAAGGTATAATCTAATTCTATTCTAACTTGACGTTCTACGTTTCACTGATCATGCCTCACCGTAAAGATAACTCAGTAATGCGAATGCCAGGATTGCTAACGAGGTTCCTCTAGTCCCAGATCAGGAAGTTTCAAATGCATAGTTTCAGAACGCTATTCAACTTTTGGCTCAAAGTATGAATAATCAGAACAATCAGCAGGTTGAGGGAAACAAGCTTAGGGAAATCGCTAAGGTAAAAAAGAAAGCTAGAACAGGGAACTATGACTACTCTCAGCAGAAATCGGATGGTGGAAATTACTCATAGTTTTGACAAGATCAGAATAGTAGGGCATGAGGCTCTAAGTCTCAGGGAAGTGTTTCAGGAAATAGGACCTGCCCAACTTGTCAAAAGTGTGGTAAGAACCATCCCGGCAAGTGTCTTGCAGGCAAGGAAGGATTCTTTGGGTGTGGTCAGTCTGGTCATAGGGTGAAGAATTGCCCTTCTGCCAGGAAGGGGCAAGAAGGTCACAATAGTAGGGCTCAGTCAGCGCCAAGACATGCTTTAAGCTCTCTAGGCTCACCAGGACCAGGAAGATTCTCCTGATGTGATCACTGGTACGTTTCGAGTCCTTTTTTAGATGTTTTTGTAGTGTTAGATCCAAGGGCTACCCTTACCTTTCTAACTATCTTTATAGTAGTAATCTTAGGCGTTAGTCTAGAAACTCCTTCAGAACCCTTCCCACTCTCTACCCTAGTTGGTGACCTAGTTATAGCTAGATGTGTGTACAGAAATTGCCCCATCTCAATATCTCAGAATGTCACCTCAGCAGATCTTGTAGTCTTAGAAATGGTAGATTTCGATATATTTCTAGGCATGGATTGGTTTCAGTTCAATCATGCATCACTTGATTGTAGAATTCGGGTTGTTCAATTCCAATTTCCAAACGAGCTAGTATTAGAATAGAAGGATAGTAGCTCAGTGCCTATATGTCGATTATCTCTTACCTTAAGGCCAAAAAGAGATGAATCTAGAGGGTGGTGTAGCACATATTGAGGAAAAAAGGGAATGAAGTACAAAAAGATGTTCATCGGGTAGATCTCTTAGAAGTAATTCTTACTAACACATCATATGGTGGTGTGATAGTCTAGAATAGATCATAACCTTCACTGGTAGCAGAAGTTAAGGGAAACAGGGCAATGATCCTATATTATTTCAGTCAGAAGGTGCAATTCAACAGCAGAAAGTAAAGGTTTTCTCCCAAGGGGGAGATGGTCGCTTATGTGTTCCTTAGGTGGATGAGTAGGTGAAGCAGCCTTGAGAAGGCCAGATCCAGTTCATGAAGCAATGGAGAAAGTGCCACTCATTAGAGATAGACTTAAGACAGCCCAGAGTCGCCAGAAATCTTATGCAGATATAAGAAGAAGGGAACTAGAGTTCCAAGTTGATGATTGGGTTTTTCTAAAAGTGTCGCCTATGAAAGGGGTGATGAGATTTGGCAAGAAAGGGAAGCTCAGTCCTAGATATGTAGGCCCTTACAAGATCTTTAAATGGATTGGTAGAGTGGCGTATGAGTTAGAGTAGCCAACTGAACTAGTAGTAGTGCATCCAATTTTTCACATTTCGCTATTGAAGAAGTGTGTGGGTGATGCAGCATCTATTGTACCTTTAGAAAGTCTGGTTGTGCAAGATAGTCTCACTTATGAAGAGGTACCAGTTGAAATCCTTGATCGTAAAGTTCGAAGGTTGAGAAACAAAGAAGTAACTTCAGTCAAGGTTTTGTGGAGGAGTCAGTACGTAGATGGAGCTACTTGGGAAGCAGAAGCAGCCATGAAGTCCAAGTACCCTCACATCTTTCCTTCCGATTCCACTCCAGCTTGAGGTAATAGTTCCTCATTAGTTTTTCAGTCATTCTTGCACATATTCAGTCTTAGAATAATGTTCCTTCAGTTTGTACTTGCATTTTTACCGTATTTGCATGTTCTTGGAAATAAGTACAGTCAGAAATTCAGTTCTCAGTGTTTAGTGGTACGGATTGCAGCCCTCCCCCTCCATTTTAGCTAGTTTAGTCTTCATTCGAGGATGAATGGTCCCAAGGGGGAGATAATGTAACACCTAAAATCCGAAATAGACCAAAAATGCAGATTTTGAGAAGTTACAAGTGCAACCCGCGGTTGCCATCCACCAATTGTAGGTCAGACCACAACCCGTGCTGGTGGTCTTTGGTTCGCCACTGCAAACCCTCCCCAAACCCAGCTCAAAAAATCGGCTAAGATTTGACCCACAGATAGACCTACGGTCCGTAGGTCAGACCACAGTCCGTGGTCAATGTCCTTAGATCGAGGGCCCCTTTACCCAGCCTCTGACGCAAATGACGGTCGACCAGCATGGACCGTTGTTCAATCCACGGTCCATAGATCTAACAGTAGGTGAGGGTCAGTAGCCAGTTAGAGGAAAATTCTTGAGTGGGTCAACTTCAAATGGTCATAACTCTTAGCACAAAAGGAATTATGTGTCTCGTGACCTATGATATAATAGATAATAGAATGCTCTTTCCAACTCCACCAAGTTTGCTAAAATCTGACCTCCGAGTAAAAAGTTATGCTTGTTTTAGTGAAACCCTATCAGGCAGACTTGACCTACGACCCCAATCTATGGACCGTATATTGACCTACGGCCCGTAGGTCCCGTCCGTCGATCACTCCGACAGAAGTTAAGTCAAGGGTGGTCTTTTGGTCTTTTCCTATTTCTTTGGACCCCTAAGCCACCTCGTTTAGACCATAAATTATGAGGTTTTAGTCAATTTAAGCCTACAAACATAACTAGAAGTTACCTAAGTCAGATCATTCTTCAAGATTAAAAAAATTAGAACGCTAAGAGGAGAAAGAGATCAAGAACGCATCAAGTTTCCTTTAGTTACATCCCTGAAATCGAAGGATTTCTTCGTGGAATTTGTCACCAGGTATGTGAGATTTCACTAGTAGGTTCCCTTATCCCATTAGGTCCCTAGAATTCAGTCAGTTTCTTGATTCTCTTACTATGAACAGACCTAGGGTTTCTATAATTTCAGTAGATTATCATGAATTACTTATGAATATGTCCCAAATCAGACTATCATGTTTGTACTCAGTTTATTGCATGAATTTCAGAACCCTAGCGATGTATTTCTTTGGTTATTGAATTACACATGCTAGGTCAGATAATTTAGTTATTCAGATATACATACTCCAGTTTTGAATGCCACATTATCAGTATATTTCAGCATAAACCCTATGTTGAGTTATAAATCTTGAGAAGATTTGTTTTAAGACAACACTTGAGTTTTAAACTGAGTTTTAGAGAAAGTTAAGATGAATTTTGAGAAAGAGCTTCTAAAACATGATTAGTATGACAATCGAGTAGGTCATCAATGTTTGAACAGTATGGTATCTAGATATACCATCAATGTTTATGCAATATGACTTCCCAAGTCAACAATGATCATAGTATAATATGATTTTGAATTGTTTTCTAAGAAGGAGTTTTGTAGTATGAGAATCTACATGTCAGTATTAAGAGCTATTCAGTATTTCAGTCATAATGTATTTAGTTATACATGCCTCAGTTTATGAATGCATCATTATCAGATTAATTGTTACATTCTCAGATTGGATGTTCAGTTTTGAGCTATCTATTATATATAGAAACTCAGTCATAATGTGTTAACCACTTAATCTATTAGGAGTAGCATGATACTGAGTTGGACTAGGGTTTAACGTACCCATATAGTCCCAGAACTATGAGCCACATAGGTGTAAGTCCCCTCTGTGGGCAATATCAATTAGTGATCGCACCAGTCATGCCTCTATACCTTTGGCCGGGTATATTGGGTCCTCTCGATGGGGCGTATACATCGGACTCCACATTTAGCTCATGTAGTTTTATTGTCGGTTATTAGTAGCTCTCACACTTCACTCACATTCTATTGCATTAACCTCATTTACAGTACAGTCAGTATTCAATTTCAGCATGTTATAAATTTGGTCATTTCATTCAGTTAGCTCAGTATTCAGTATCTTTATCTTGTTCAGATTATGCTCTTGCTTTATTGCTCATTCAGTTATATGTTTATTTCACTGTTATTCAATCCTGCATGCTCAGTAACTTTCAAGTACTAATGCATACTCTGCGCTACATCTTCTCGTGATGTAGGTTTAGGTTCTCAGCATCCAGATCATGCTTAGATCGGTTCCCAATCTTCTGTTCAGCAGAATCAATGGTGAGTCCTCATTCTTCGAGGACAATAGTCATGATTTTCTTTTCAGTATTTTTAGTCCTTTAGTTTCAATTTTGCTAGACTTAGTTGTGGCCTGTCCCAGCATTTCTAATCAGCTAGAGGCTATTTTCAGATATAGTTAGATTTAGCTTAGAATTGAGTTAATATCTTCGTTGTATTAAACTCATCAGTTTTCATATATCTCTATAAGGGTATTCCCCATTTTTTTCATCTTATTTATGATTATAGCTTCCGCATCAGTTTATTATTCAACTTATTTGTAGTATGCTCATGATCATGCCAGCAGGGTTAGCTTGGGATCACTTGTGGTCCTAGGTCCCGTGTCCGCATCTCGGGGGTAGTCTCGGGGTGTGACACACTGTCCAGGTGGAGCAGAGACAAATTTGGTGACATCTTTTAGCAGATGATTATCAAAGAATAACTTGTTAGAATAAAAAAGGATATGTTTTAGGAGACCCCAATTACCCTCAACATTATAATGCTGCAAAAGTCTCAAGCCGAGCTTAAAAAATACATTCATTATAAGGAGGAATTTTGGAGACAAAAGGCTAACATTTAATGGTTTACTGAAGAAGACAAAAAAACCAAATTCTTTCATTGTCTAGTTGAAGGAAGACGAAAGAGATTGCACTTGAAATGAATTAAGAGATCTGATGACACTTGGGCTGAAGGAGATGAGCAAATTGCAGAAGAAGCGTTGAGTTTTTTCACACAACAGTTTTCAGGGGTATCATGTTCTGATGAACCGTCTTTGTTGCAACATTTCCAACCTATCAATACTGAAGAGGTAAACAACAAGTTATATATTTTTCCTACTGATGAAGAAGTTAAGAAGGTAGTCCTGGAGCTAAATGGGGATAGTTTATGTAATCCTGATGGATTATCAGGCCACTTCTTTTAGACTTGTTGGGATATTGTGGGTAGAGACATAATTGAGGTGATGCATGTATTCTTTTAGGGATCTACTTTATCAAAATCAATTACACATTAATTTGGTCTTAGTGCCTAAAAACGACGTTGTCCAGAACTTTTTTGACTTAAGGCCAAATAGTTTGAGCAATTTCATAAATAAAGTGATCTCCACACTTCTACATGATAGGATAGAGGATCTTCTGCCTAATATTATTTCTCATAACGAATCTGGGTTTGTGAAGGGAAGAAACATTACTGAGAATATAGTGCTAGCTGAGGAAATCATTATTGATATCAGAAAGAGAGGTAAACCAGCCAATGTGGTCCTGAAGCTTGATATGGATAAGGCTTATGACAAAGTGGATTGCAACTACTTAATTAAGGTGTTAGAGAAGAGGGGTTTTGATGGACTGGTGGTGGACAAAATCTGGAGGCTTGTGGCTAATAGTTGGTACTCTATATTAATTAATGGAAATGCTGAAGGATTTTTTCACTCCACTACGGGAGTTAAACAAGGAGATCCTATATCCCCTTCTCCATTCATTTTATCTATTGCAGTATTGTCTAAGGCTCTTGATCACTTTCTCTATAATAATGATTTTAAGAGCTTTGGAATGCCCAAATGGAGTGACAAACTAAATAATTTGTCCTATGCTGATGACACTATCATATTTGTGAATGCATACATGACTTCTCTAAAACTAATAATGGATGTGTTGGTACAATATTAGGGAAAATCAAGTAGAAAATCAACAAAAAAAAAATTCTTCTTTATGTAAAACAAGGCTGCAATTGCTGCTGTTCATGAGGTTGAAAAAGTCACTGGTCTTCAGAGAGGTAAGTTCCTCTTAATTTATTTGGGATGCCCAATTGGACTAAAAAAGAAGAAGAAATAACATTTTTCCAATCTAATGTAAAAGGTGCAGAATAAGTTACATGCTTGGAAAGGCAAATTGTTGTCCTTTGGAAGAAAAAATGTCCTAATCAATCATGTATTTCATAGCATGCCCATATACTTATTAGCTGAAACCATGCCCCCAAAATATGTTATTAAGGATCTCCATAGAACCTTTGCTAAGTTTTTATAGAACTTTAAAGAAGAAGAAAGATTAAAGCACTGGGTGTCATGGTCCAATATGTGTCTTCCCAAAGAAGAGGGTGGACTGGGATTTAGACCTTTATTTGATGTCTCCAAGGCTTTATATGCTATGGTGGAATTTAAGGACCAAAAAGTCCATTTGGGCTAACTTCCTATGGAACAAGTATTGCAAGAAGAACATACCTCAAATGGTAGAATGGAAGGGAGGGTCTCAAGTCTGGAAACAAATGTTATTGGCTAGATATAGCATTTATCAAGAGATATGGTGGGAGATTAAGTGTGGCCACTCTAGTATCTGGTATGACAGTTGGACTCAACCAGGAACCCTTCACTACTACCTCCTTGTGAATCATCACTGTAATGAGGCATTTGATAAAGTGAGCTAGTTTTTTATTCTAGGCAATTGGAATAATGAAGTAATGATGGAGCTCTTTAATGAAGAAGTCTGTAGTCATGTGCAACAAACTATTGGGACAGTACATGAACTTGAAGATTGGATAAACCATGGTGGATACCCAACTCTACATGAAAGTTTTCTGTAGGCAGTTGTCACGCCCCGAGCTACCCCCGAGACGCGGACACGGGACCTAGGAACACAAGTGATCCCAAGCTAACCCTGTTGGCATGATCATGAGCATACTAAAGATAATAAACTGATGCGGAAGCTAATTCATAAATAAATCTGGAAAGATGGGGAATTACCATATACTATAATTGAATATATCAAATCTGACAGTTTCATACAAAAGAAATATCAAACTCAAAATACTAAGCTGAATCTAACTATGTCTGAAATAAGCCTCTAAACTGACTATAAATGTTGGGACATGCCCCAACTAGAACTAGCAAAACTGAAACTAAAGACTAAAAGCGATAAAGATAAGCATGTCAGTAGTCCTTGAAGAATGAGGACTCACCACAGATGCTGCTGAACTGAAGATCGGGAACCGATCTAAACGTGATATGGATGCTGAGAACCTGAACCTACATCACGAGAAGATGTAGCGCACGTATGCGTCAGTACTTGAAAGGTACTTAGCATGCAAGATAGAGTAAAGCTGAAATAACATATAACTGAACAAAGCAATAAAGCAATGAAATAATCTGGACATGATATAGATACTGAAAATACTGAATACTAAGTTAATTGATGCAATGACCAAATTTATAATATGCTGAGACAGAATACTGACGGTACTAAAATATGGTCAATGCAAAAGAGTCTAACCGAACTGTGGGAGCTACTAATAACCGACATAAAACCACACAAGCTAAATGTGGAGTCCGATGTATACGCCCCATCGAGAGGACCCAATATACCCTGCCAGAGGTATAGAGGCATGCTGGCGTGATCACTAAACTGATGTTGCCCATAGAGGGGACTTACACCAACGTGGCTCATAGTTCTGGGACTATATGGGTACGCTGAACCCTAGTCCAACTCGGTATTATGCTACTCCCAATGAATTAAGTAGTTAACTTGTTATGACTGAATTTCTGTAAATACTGGATAGCTCGAAACTGAACATGCAAACTGAGAATGCAACAATTAATCTGATAATGATGCATTCATAAACTGAGGCATGTAAAACTGAATACTGAAATATCTTACCTAGCATGTATAATTCAAGAACTAAAGAAATACATAGCTAGGGTTCTAAAATTCATGCGATAAACTGTGCAATAACATGATAATCTGATTTGGAACATTTAAATAACTAGTTCATGATGATCTGCTATAATTCTAGAAACCTTAGGTCTGTTCATAATCATGGAATCAAGAATCTGACTGAATTCTAGGGACCTAATGGGCGAAAGGAACCCACTAGTGAAATCCCACATACCAGGTGATGAATTCCACAGAGAAATCTTTCGATTTTAGGGATGGAACTGATGGAACCTTGTTGCGTTCTTGAACTAGGGTTCTTGACCTTTGTCTCCTCTCTTGATTCTAATTTTCTATGTTTTGATTAATGATTTTGACTAAGGTACGTTCTAGTTATGTTTCTAGGCTTACACTAACTAAAATCTCATGATTTAGGGTTGAAACGATGTATCTTGGGGGTTAAACAAAATAGGAAAAGACCAAAAAACCCCTGAATTAACAGTTGTCGGAGTGACTGACGGACTGGACTGATGGGCCGTCATTCAATCGACGGTCCGTCGATTGGATCCGTTGGTCGAGTCTGCCCGATAGGGATTCACTAAAACGAGCATAACTTTATACTCGGAGGTTGGAATTTAGCAAACTCAGTGGCGTTCGAAAGATAATTCAATTATCTATCTAACCATAGGTCATGGGACACATAATTCATTTTGTACTAAAAGTTATGACCATTTGAAGTTGATCCATCAACAATTTTTCAGCTAACTGGCTGCTGACCCTCATCTACGGTCAGACCTACGGACCGTGGATCTAATGATGGTCCGTGCTGGTCGACGTAGTTCGTGTCAGAGGTTGGGTAAAGAAGGTCTTGATCCACGAACACAGACCACGGACCGTGGTCTGATCTACGGACCATAGGTCTGTCCGTGAGTCGAGACTTAGCCAATTTTTTACTGACTGAGTTCTGGGGAAGGGTTGCAGTGGTGAACCATGGACCACCAGCACGGGCAGTGGTCTGACCTACGGTCCGTGGGTTGCACCTGCAACTTTTCAAAATCTACATTTTTGGTCTGTTTCGGATATGGGGTGTTACATTATCTCCCCCTTGGGACCATTCGTCCTCGAATGAAGACTAAACTAGCTGAAATAGAGGGAGGGGGTTGTAATCCCTACCACTAAACACTAAGGACTGAATTTCTGACTGAACTGAGTTCCAAGAACATGCAAATACGCTGAAAATGCAAGTACAAATTGAAGGAACATGATTCTAAGACTGAATTTACGCATGAATGACTGAAAAAATGAAGAGGAACTATTACCTCAAGCTGGAATGGAATCTGAAGGAAAGAGGTGAGGATACTTGGACTTCATGGTTGCTTCTGCTTCCCAAGTAGCTCCCTCTACAGATTGACAGCTCCACAAAACCTTGACTGAAGCAACTTCTTTATTTCTCAACCTTCTAACCTGACGATCGACAATCTCACTGGTACATCCTCATAAGAAAGGCTATCTTTCACGACCACACTCTCTTATGACACTATGGATGCTGGATCACCCACACACTTCTTCGAAAGAGAAATGTGAAAGACTGGATGCACTGCTGGTAAGTCTGTTGGCAACTCTAACTCATAAGCCACTTTATCAATCCTTTTCAAGATTCGGTAAGGGCGTACATATCTGGGACTGAGCTTCCCTTTCTTGCCAAATCTCATCACCCCCCTTCATAGGTGACACTTTCAGGAAAACCCAATCATCAACTTGGAACTCTAGTTCCCTCCTTCTCACATCTGCATAAGACTTCTGGCGACTCTGAGCAGTCTTAAGTCTATCTCTAATGAGTTGCAATTTCTCCATAGCATCAAGAACTGAATCTGGTCCAATTAAGGCTGCTTCACGTACTTCAAACCAACCAACTGGAAATCTACATCTAGGCCCATACAATGCCTCATAAGAGGCCATATGAATGCTGGAATGATAACTATTATTGTAGGAGAACTCAATAAGAGGAAGGTGATCATCCCAACTACCCTTGAAGTCGATCACATAGGCTCTCAACATGTCTTCTAAGGTCTGAATGGTACCCTCTGCCTAACCATTCGTCTGCGGATGAAATGATGTGCTAAGATTAACCTGAGTACCAAGACCTTTCTGAAATGACTTCCAGAAATGAGAGGTAAACTAAGGACCTCTATCTGAGATGATAGACAAAGGAACCCCATGCAACCTTACAATCTCATTAATGTAAAACTTGGCGTAATCCTCCGTCGAATCTGTAGTCTTGACCGCCAAAAAGCGAGAAGACTTAGTAACCGTATCAACAATCACCCAAATGGAGTCATGCTGTCTGCGAGTATGAGGTAAACCTGTGATGAAGTCCATGTTGATCACTTCCCACTTCCAAGTAGGAATGTAAATCTCTTGAGTCATACCTCCTAGTTTCTGATGTTCTACCTTGACTTGCTGGCAATTGGGGCACTTAGCCACAAAATCTGTTATATCTCTTTTCATATCATTCCACCAATAGACTTCCCACAGATTGCGGTACATCTTAGTGGCACCTGGATGAATAGAATATCTGGAGTTATGGGCCTCTGCAAGAATATGGTATCTCAACTCACCCACATTAGGAACACATAATCGACCCTGATAGCGAAGCACACCATCTCCCCCCTTAGGAGAATACCTCCACTGTCTGCTTCTGGACTGCACCCTTAAGCTCTAGCAATATTGGATCACTGTCTTGCTTTTCCTTAACTTCTACTACTAAAGAAGATTCTGTCCCATTCTGAATTGTTACACCACCAACGGATATGCTCATAAGACGAACTCCTAAGCGAGCAAGTCTGTGAACATCTTTTGCTAATTCTTTCTTCTCTTCTTCAACATGTGCTACACTACCCATAGATAGTCTGCTAAGAGCATCTGCTACTACATTTGCCTTACCAGGATAGTAATGCACACTCATATCATAATCCTTGAGGAACTCTAGCCATATTCTCTGGCAAAGATTCAACTCTTTTTGGGTGAACACATACTGAAGGCTCTTATGGTCTGTGAACACATCTACATGAACACCATATAAATAATGTCTCCAAATCTTAAGTGCAAACACCACTGCTGCTAGCTCGAGATCATGAGTTGGATAATTCTTCTCATGTACCTTAAGTTGTCTGGAAGCATAAGCTATAACCTTACCTTGCTGCATCAACACACAACCTATGCCGACCCTGGATGCATCACAATAGATCACATAACCATCTGAACCCTCTGGTAGAGTCAAGACAAGTGTTGTAGTCAACCTAGTTTTCAGTTCTGCAAAGTTTTTCTCACAATCATCTGACTATTGGAACTTAACCTTTTTCTGAGTCAACCTAGTCAATGGTGAGGCTATGGATGAAAATCCTTCCACGAACCCTCTGTAATAACGTGCTAAACCCAAGAAACTTCTGATAGCTGTAGCAGAGGTAGGTCTGGGCCATTGTTTCACTGCTTCTATCTTCTGGGAATCTACTCGAATTTCTTAACTAGACACAATATGCCCAAGGAAAGTAACTGATTGTAACAAAAACTCGCACTTGTTAAATTTTGCAAACAACTGGCGATCTTTGAGAGTTTACAGAACAACTCTCAAATGCCTCATTCATAGAGTAAATGAGAATATCATCAATAAAGATGATAATGAACAAGTTTAAGTACTACTTGAACACTCTGTTCATCAAATCCATGAAAGCTGCAGGAGCATTGGTTAGTCCAAATGACATGATTACAAATTCATAATGACCATACCGAGTTCTGAAGGCTATCTTCGGAATGTCACTATCTCTGACTCTAAGTTGATGATAACCTGATCTGAGGTCTATCTTTGAGAAATGACTAGCACCCTGAAGTTGGTCAAACAAGTCATCAATCCTGGGGATGGGATACTTATTCTTGATTCTGACCTTATTCAACTGCCTATAGGCAATGCACATTCTGAGAGAACCATCTTTCTTCTTTACGAACAACACTGGTGCACCCCATGGTGAAATACTAGGTCTGATGAAGCCCTTATCTAGAAGGTCTTTCAACTGCTCTTTCAATTCCTTAAGCTCAGCTGGAGCCATTCTGTAAGGAGGAATAGAGCTAGGCTGGGTATCTGGATGGAGATCAATTCCAAAGTCTATTTCCCTATCGGGAGCAACTCCGGGAAGATCTTCTGGAAACTCATTGACTACAGGAACTGATTCAAGTTTGCGGTTTCAGAACTAAAATCCTTAACCCGAACTAGATGATAGAGATAACCCTTAGAGATCATCCTTCTGGCCTTAAGGTAAGAAATGAATCGATCCATAGGCGCTAAGCTACTACCCTTCCATTCTAGGATTGGTTCGTCTGGAAACTGAAAATGAACAATCCTAGTTCTACAATCAACTGAGGCATAACATGAATGTAACCAATTTATGCCTAGAATGACATCGAAGTCTACCATTTCTAACTCTACAAGATTTGTTGAGGTGACTTTCTGAAAGACTGTGATAGGGCAATTTCTGTATTCCCGTTTAGCTATAATTGGGTCACTGACTAGAGTAGAGACTGAAAAGGGTTCTGAGAGAGTTTCTGGACTAACACTGAATTGGACTGCTATGTAAGGAGTAACAAGAGGTAAAGTAGCCCCTGAATCTTTCCACTAAGTGAACCATACGATAGCCACATCCTTAAGTTGGTAGGATGCCAACTCAACCCTACCATTACTAGTCACTTGCATCACTCCAAAGATTTTCTTGACCTCATCAATGAAGTTTTGTGGGTCTTCATCAACTTGTGACCCTAAAACTCAGGCGGATTCATCCTTATAAAAATCTCAAACTCTAGCTGCCACTGATCCACCATTTTTATTAGTAGGAACTGGAACTTGCTGATTGTTCTCATTGGTCATACCTAAGCCAAAAGCTGAATTGGCATTCCAAAACTCTTCATTCGAAACTTCCTGATCTGGGACTAGAGGAATTGCGTTAGCATTGCGTGCATTAGCATTCCTTGCCTAAGCTCTATGACGAGGCATGATCTTAAGGGCGTAACAACGGATTAGAAAGGAGATCATACCAACGCACGATAAGAATATCAAGAAATTGAAGATTTCCTAAAACACTTTATAGCCTCCCTCTCATTAGATTTGGTGCACTTCACACCCATGAAAAGGACTCTACTTAGTGCGGCTTTTCAGACATCCTAGGACTCTTAAACGTAATGCTCTGATACAAAGTTTGTCACGCCCCGAGCTACCCCCGAGACGTGGACACAGGACCTAGGACCACAAGTGATCCCAAGCTAACCCTGTCAAAGGTATAGAGGCATGCTGGCGTGATCACTAAACTGATGTTGCCCACAGAGGGGACTTACACCAACGTGGCTCGTAGTTCTGGGACTATATGGGTACGCTGAACCCTAGTCCAACTCGGTATTATGCTACTCCCAATGAATTAAGTAGTTAACTTGTTATGACTGAATTTCTGTAAATACAGGATAGCTCGAAACTGAACATGCAAACTGAGAATGCAATAATTAATCTGATAATGATGCATTCATAAACTGAGGCATGTAAAACTGAATACTGAAGTATCTGACCTAGCATGTGTAATTTAAGAACTAAAGAAATACATAGCTAGGGTTCTGAAATTCATGCGATAAACTGTGCAATAACATGATAATCTGATTTGGAACATTTAAATATCTGTTCATGATGATCTGCTATAATTCTAGAAACCCTAGGTCTGTTCATAATCATGGAATCAAGAATCTGACTGAATTCTTGGGACCTAATGGGCGAAAGGAACCCACTAGTGAAATCCCACATACCAGGTAATGAATTCCACAGAGAAATCTTTCGATTTTAGGGATGGAACTGATGGAACCTTATTGCATTCTTGAACTAAGGTTCTTGACCTTTTTCTCCTCTCTTGATTATAATTTTCTATGTTTTGATTAATTATTTTGACTAAGGTAAGTTCTAGTAATGTTTCTAGGCTTAAACTGACTAAAATCTCATGATTTAGGGTCTAAACGATGTATCTTGGGGGTTAAACAAAATAGGAAAAGACCAAAAGACCCCTGAATTAACTGTTGTCGGAGTGACTGACGGACTGGATTGACGGGCCGTCATTCAATCGACGGTCCGTCGACCGTCGATTGGATCCGTAGGTCGAGTCTGCCCGACAGGGCTTCACTAAAACGAGCATAACTTTTTATTCGAAGGTTGGAATTTAGCAAACTCAGTGGAGTTGGAAAGATAATTCAATTATCTATCTAACCATAGGTCATGGGACAATAAATTCATTTTGTGCTAAAAGTTATGACTATCTGAAGTTGATCCATCAACAATTTTTCAAGTAACTGGCTGCTGACCCTCATAAACGGTCAGACCTACGGACCGTGGAACGAATGACGATCCGTGCTAGTCGACCGTAGTTCATGTCAGAGGCTGGGTAAAGAAGGTCTTGATCCACGGACACAGACCACGGACCGTGGTCTGATCTACGGACCGTGGGTCTGTCCGTGAGTCGAGACTTAGCCAAATTTTTTTTGACTGAGTTCTGGGGAAGGGTTGCAGTGGTGAACCACGGACCACCAGCACGGGCTGTGGTCTGACCTATGGTCCGTGGATGGCAACCGTGGGTTGCACCTGTAACTTCTCAAAATCTAAATTTTTGGTCTGTTCCGGATACGGGGTGTTACAGCAGTGCTTGGGAACTCAGCAGAGAAAGAAGAGAACCTCAGGAGCTGATGATGAACATATGGGAAAAGGGTATTCCTTTTCAAGTATCTTTCCTTCTGTGGAGATTATAGAAGTTACGAATTCCTATTGGAGATGTCTTGCTGAAGATTAAGGTAGCATAAGAGGTTATTTGTTGTTGCTGCAACAGCAATGCACAGGAAACCTTTCAACATTTATTCATGGAGTGTCCAGACTCTAACAAAATATGGAGCTAGTTTGCAGGTGCTGCGGGAGTGGAAGGACCATTTCTACAAGTCAAAGACATGATAATTAAATGGTGGAAAGCTGATTATGTGGTTAAACTGAAACCTATGTATACGGCAGTACCAGCGTTTATCATCTGGCAAATATGGAAAAGGAGAAACAAGATCAGAAATGGTGGGAAAATGTCTAGACATGCTATGGATATGGAGATTAACAAAAATCTATAGATGATGGCTAAACTTAGATACCAATGGATTCAGGAAATCCCAAACACATAGCCTATAATTGTGAAGTTCTTTTGAAGAATACACCCCTAGTATATCTTACCAAGTTATCATGTGGAAGTTTCCAGAGAGGTGATATTACAAATGTAATTCAGATGGTGCCTGCAAAGGCAACCCTGGGCCTAGTGCTTGCGGAATTTGTATTAGAAATTGTTAAGGGGAACTAGTTTTTGCAGAAGTTCAGAGAATTGCAGATAGCTCAAGCCTCAAAGCTGAGGCTATGGCGATGAGACTAGGGCTTGAACACTATATAAATCATAATTTAGTACCATTTGTGATGGCAACTGACTCTCTTACCCTCAAGAAAATTGTAGAAAGGACATTGGAGGTGCCTTGGGAATTCGTGAAGGAGATTAAAAGAATCAAGTTCCTATTGAGTAACCACTTTGTGATAGTGTCACACACATTCAGAGAAGGAAATCAATTGGCGGATTTTTTCACTAACTATATTTTCAATTTTGCAGGTACAAACAGATTTCAGTTCAACTCAATACAAGGGATTCCAAATAAAGCAAAAAGTATAATTCAGTTGGAAAAGGCTAATGTCCCAAACATGCTATTTAAGAAGTGTCAAAATCGAAGAAAATTTGGGCAGACAAGGTCAAATAGCAGCAACAATCAGAACCAAATGGTAACACACATTCACGGGCAACCCTGACAACAATTGCAAATCCAAAACTATCGTACATTCAGGGTGATAAGCTGAAGCTGAGGACGTATATGTTGTTTTGGATCCCTCTGCAGTAGTATTAGCACGTCGTTGGTCATTCTAAAAAAAATGAGAAGGGACAACTGGGGAAGTCCGTCAATTAGGATTAGTACCAAGATAGGAGTTCTTTGGATCATACCTTTTCTCTAGCTCTGAGACATACTAATTGTGAGCAGAAGAAGTCTTCCCTGAGTTCGAATTCATGGTATCACTAAGATATTTTTTGATACCCTAATGAAAATTGCTCAAGCTCTATGATTGTGTACTCCTAGAGTCGATAAGGGGTAGATCCTCTTGTGTGGATGTATGGAGTAGCTCCATCGGAGATCTTAGAACTTTCCTATTCTTGGCTATTTGTCTTGTTTTGTTTTCTTTCTAGTTCTGATGTTTTAGTTTTCTCTTTTCATTTTGGATCATGACCACTTTTGGGTCATGCCTATGTACAGACTTTCCCATTTGTTATGGAATTAATCCTTTGGCTTAAAAATATATATATGTGGAATCAACAGTCTTTTCAACATTTTTTGTTAACATGTTCTTCCTTGAAGTGTTAAAAAACTTTACGTAAGGTTTTATTTTAGAAACTTCTATCGTTTATATATTTCCTTTCAATATATATAAAAAATAGTAACCAACTAAAATATGTCATGTACTTTCTTTTTAAAATAAAATATATTTACTAATTTTTATTTAAATTTAAATCAACTGATTTAAACTACCCAATACATTTTATCAAACTTTACATACATTTCGAATGAAAAATTATTTATGGGATAAGCACTTTTTAAAAAAAAAAATAGAAAAAAAAAACAAAGAAGAATTAACTAACCAAAACCAATTATAAAATTTGTAATTACCAAATTAGTTTAATATTATAAATTTCAAACATAAAAGACCACAACAACAACACAAAAAATAGAATATATAATTATAAAAATTAATTAAAAATCTGAAGAAAAAAAAGTGCAATTTACAAATATAAAAAAAAAAAAAAACAGCTCACAGTTAAATTACCTTTTGAATCCTATAATAAAGGATACTCCAATCAACTTCACTCCCACAGTTGCAGAATTCTAAATTTACTCAAAAACAGTTTTTTATTTTTAATTTAAAAATTATGAAAGAAAAAAATAAAACTTATAAACCACAAAAAAAGTACTCCCACTTCTCATAACTTCCTCCTCACTGTCAATCATTAACGTTAATCAACTTCATTTCTTAAGTAAGAAAGTCTAGAACATATGCAATTAAATGATGAGCAAGTAACTTCATTTCTTAAGTAAGAAATTCTAGAACATATACAATTAAATGATGAGCAAGAGAGAAGCCAGAGGTAAGTATTCTTCATAATTTATATGAAAGAGATGGAGGCAAGTTTTTGTCGTACGTATGACTCTTTTTGATTATTTTATAATTTTACTTCTACTGAGTTTTATTTTTAGCGATTCACAGTCTGCTTTGCTTTTTCATTTCTTATTTCTTTCAAAATGTTGGAGAAAAAAAAAACAATTTTAATCTTATAATGTTAATGTTCTCATTTTCTTGGAATATTAGGTTAAAGCAATATGAAAAACAATATTCATAGAGTGCAACTGATGAATAAGATACGTAGATGGTGATATATATAATTGTGGCACCGGGAAGACTAGCGGATGAAGGCTACATTTATTAATTCTCTAAAATATACTATTATTTATTCTTCATTTTATTACATGTATCACTATTCATATTGCAAGAATAAAATCAATATGAATAGTGACAAGGATGATGAAAGACTTGAGGTGGTTCAGAAATGGAGATATCTTCATACTTTAGGTAATTATTTATATTTTAAAAACAAAAAAATTACATTTTATCACTTTCTCAGTCTTCACCCTTGGTTATATGGACAGTCTTATTTATCACTATGATAGTGGTTAGAAGGCTTAAAGTGTGAGCAACAAAGTCCACATAATTTTTTTGGTAAAATATAATATTAAAATATCATATAATTGATATATAATTTTTAGAAAATTAGAAGATACAATTCAAAATTTTGAATGGCATGCCTACAATTTGACATTCAAGTGATTAAAATTTCTTAGTTTTATGCTTGACATTATCATAATAGCAGGACTTTTTTAATTACATTTTATTTTAATACAATAATTAAATTTTCTTATATCTTTATTATGCTAAAAAGAATATAATAAAAATTGTGGGAATTATTTATGACTTTAAATAATTTTAAAAATAAATAAGTTAAATAATACTAAAAATTATGTTCATCAAATTGAGACAATGAAATAAACTTATATATTGATTTATTTTCACAACTATTCTATTTTAACGTGTTAAGGTGTTAAATGCTAACAAATGCAGATTTTACAATATCATTTTATAGTAGGTCGAATTTTGATATTGTCATTAAATCAGTATTTACAATTACATTATAAACTAACTGCGCAACGCGCGGATACGAATACTAGTATTATTTTTATGTAAGGGTAAAATATAATGAATGCGATTATATAATGTACAAGTACTTTAAACCCAATAAACATAAACTAGCCTTACGAACACTTTAAAAAACTTGTGGAATTAAACAACAAAGAATGCGCTGAACAATTTTGTGGTTATCCACATTATAGGATTGCTCATTCACATAATAAGTTTCACATGAAAAGTTCTAAGTCAATAGAGGGGGGAAAGTTAATAACCTGTACACATATTTAAATAAAGAGCCAAAAGATCAATCTTTGAGGATCTCAACAATTTATGAACATTAGAGAAAATTATAATTAGTAAAAGAGCAACAATGATACTTTTAAATTAATTCTCCACAAGACTACAAAACATTGTTGGACTCTATACAAACAAGATCACATGCCCAGGTTTCCATTTTCTTTTCTTTTTTTTGATAATTTTAAAGAGTAAATATTAGGTTTAGTAAACATAAAAATCATATTTGTATGTTATAGACATAGTTTGCATAATTGCGCTAATGGAGCATTAGATTTGTATAAATCGCAGGCAGACATTCGCTTGTATAAAAGCGCAGCGATTGTATATGTCTATCTGTTAGATAATTGTATATATGTAACTATTATATGTATGTATCAATGATGGTGTTTGTATATCTGCATAAAATTTGAATTTGTATACAATTGAATCGGAATAAATTTTTTGTATATCAAATCTCTCTCTCTCTCTCTCTCTCACACACACACTTTATATCACACAAATTATAGATTGTAATTTGTATAATTTGTGTTTGTATAAATCAAGAATGAGAGAAAGACAAAAGAGAACTGATACGGGAAAGATTTGTATTTGTATAATAATAAATGTATTGGACGAAAATATATGTATTGTATTTGTATATAAAGTTTTCTCTCGCTTTATATAAACACAAACACAATATATACATTTGTGTTTATATAAAGTGAGGGAGGCAAGGGAGAGTGGAGCGGGAGATTCTCTTGGGAGAGAGGCGAATGACAAGTGTTTGCTACACATTACAATTAAATGAAATTGTGGTTATAACAATTAATTTGAATTAATAGTTTGTTATTTTTATACAATTTTCCAATTTTAAATGACCCTTATGCATTGTTTCCTTTTAACAAACTAGGTGACTAATCATTTTGGTGTCTCTAAATTAAATGTGTTCATAACACATGACTCAATGAGATCCAATATCACGAATTTAAACTACAATGGTAATTAAAAGACATAAGAAGAACTGGAAGTATAAATAAAAGACAGTAAATGTAGCCACATATATATGTTTCTACATTAAGATGTATTTTAAGGGTTCTTATCCTTCAAACCTAAGGAAATTGTCACGACCCGATTTCTCAAGTCATGGTGGCACCTAATATAACCCACCAGTAGGTAAGCCAACCTGTAACCCGGAACAACAAGAAATGGGTCTGAGGGTAGAAACTAAACAAGAGATAACCACGCTGACGGAATTCTCATCCGAGCGCGTTTACTCAGAATGTTGACCAAAGTCAAACTTAGGCTTAAACTTAAAGTTAAAACGCCTAATTGCACCGACTCACACTGAAAACCTCGGGAGTCATGTCGACCATGCTACTAGCCTAAAATGACCCTTCCGGAGCTGATGGAATCGTCAGAATTGGATTCCGATGTAATCTTCTTGAACTTTTGATCAAAAATGATCGTTCAAGGTTCATAAGCTCCAAAACACAAAAACTCGCACCAAGACCAAACGAACGACCAGGTGACCGAACTATCAGTCCCAGCAAGTCATAAATGACTTGGGGTCGCTATAGGAACGCTCTAAACGACACACAGAATGCAAGACACAGAAATGACCAAGAGGGTCATTACAATATCCACTACTAAAAAGGACTTTCGTCCGCGAAAGAAAGGATCAAGAAGTACCTGAAGGCTCAAACAAGCCAGGAAACTGCTCTCGCATCTCCTGCTCGGTCTCCCAGGTATCCTCCTCAACTGGACGATGCCTCCAACGGACCTTAACCACAGGAATGGCTCTCGAGCACAATCTCCTCACATCTCTGGCTAGAATGGCAACTGGCTCCTCTACAAATGTCAAACGATCATCCAACTCGACTGCATCATACTGGAGCACATGGGACTCATCAGGAACATACCGCCGCAGCATCGAAACATAAAACACTGGGTGGATGGCCGAAAATGCTGGAGGTAGGGCCAACTCATAAGCAACCTACCCAACTGTCCGGAGTATCTCAAAAGGCCCAATGTACTTGGGGCTAAGCTTGCCCCGCCTCCCAAACCTCATCACGCCCTTCATGGGCGACACATGGAGGAATACCCGGTCACCAAAAGAGAATCTCAAAGGTCGACGCCTTTGATCAGCATAACTCTGATGCCTACTCTGCGCCGTCCTGAGCCTATCCTGAATCACCCTCACTTGATCCGGGGCCTCCTAAAGCAAATTTGTACCACGCGGCCTAGGCTCTGTAGACTCAAACCAACCAACTGGAGAGCGACAACGCCTACCATATAAGTCCTCAAACGGGGCCATCTGAATACTAGAGTGGTAGCTGTTGTTGTACGCAAACGGACCAAAGGCAAGAACTGGTCCCACTAACCTCCAAAATCCATAACACAGGCCCGCAACATATCCTCAAGGACCTGAATAGTACGCTCTGACTGACCATCCGTCTGTGGGTGAAATGCTGTGCTAAGTTGAACACGGGTTCCTAACTCCTCCTGAAAAGCCCTCAAAAAGTTGGAAGTGAACTGTGAACCCCGATTTGAAATGATAGAAACAGGCACACCATGAAGACGAACTACCTTCCGAATATAGATACGAGCCAACCTCTCATCACTGAAGGTAGTATGAACAGGAAGGAAGTGTGTTAACTTGGTCAATCGATCCACGATGACCCAAATGCTGTCAACACCTCTAGAAGTCCGAGGCAACCCCACAACGAAGTCCATAGTGATACGCTCCCACTTCCACTCTGGAATGGGTAATTTCTGGAACTCGCCACCAGGCCTCAAGTGCTCTGCCTTTACCTGCTGGCAGCACAAGCAAAGGGAAACAAAGTCAGCAATATCTCTCCTCATGCCACTCCACCAGTAATGCTGCCTCAAATCACGATACATCTTCCCTGTGCCCGGATGGATAGAGTATCTAGACTCATGGGCCTCCAAAAGTTTCAACTGTATAAAATCTCCAACTCTCGGAACACAGATGCGGCCGGCAAATTTCAACACTCCATCAGGATCTAAGGTAGCCTGACCACCATCACCCGCTAACACTCGATCTCTAAGGGCCACTAAGGTATCATCCTCAAACTGGCAACCACAGATCCTATCAAGCAAAGAAGACTGAACTCCCATAAAGGCTAAGACGCGTCTAGAATCTGAGATATTCAGCCGAACCATGCTATTAGCTAAGGACTGAATGTCCAAAGCTAAGGGTCGCTGCTCAACAGATAAGAAGGCTAGACTACCCATACTCACTGCCTTCCGACTCAAGGCGTCCGCTACCACATTCGCCTTGCCCGGATGATAGAGAGGTCGTAGTCTTTCAGGAGCTCAATCCAACGACGCTGCCTCGAATTAAGGTCCCTCTGGCTCATGATGTACTGAAGACTCCTATGATCAGTATAGATCTCACGTCGAACTCCATACAAGTAGTGCCTCCAAATCTTAAGCGCGAAAACTACCGCCGCTAACTCCAAGTCATGAGTGGGGTAGTTGCGCTCATGGATCTTAAGCTGCCTCGATGCATAAGCAATAACCTGGCCCTGCTGCATCAATACACAACCCAAACCAACGCCGGATGCGTCACAATAAACTGTGAAGCCCTCACCCTCAACAAGAAGTGTCAATATAGGAGCGGTGGTCAATAACTCCTTGAGCCTCAAAAAGCTCGCCCCACACTCCTCTGACCAAACAAAGGGAACATCAACACGAGTCAATCAAGTCAACGGGGTTGCAATAGAAGAAAAGCCCTCAACAAAGCGTCTGTAGTAGCCTGCTAGTCCGACGAAGCTCCGAATCTCAGTAACTGAAGTGGGCCTGTGCCAATCAGGAATAGCCTCAATCTTCGCCGGATCAACCCTAATACCCTCCTTGGACACCACGTGCCGCAAGAAGGCTACAGACTCAAGGCAAAACTCGCACTTTGAGAACTTGGCATAAAGCCGATGATCTCTCAAAGTCTGGAGCACTATCCTCAAATGTTGCTCATGCTCACTCCGGCTCCGCGAGTATACCAGTATGTCATAAATGAAGACGATGACAAATAAATCAAGTTATGGCCTGAACACACGTGTCATCAAGTCCATGAAGGCAGCAGGGGCATTAGTCAACCCAAAAGACATCACAAGGAACTCATAGTGGCCATAACGGGTCCTAAATGCAGTCTTAGGGATGTCTGTTGCCCGAATCCTCAGCTGATGGTACCCGGACCTCAAATCAATCTTAGAAAACACGGCGGCACCCTGAAGCTGATCAAACAAATCATCAATACGAGGCATGGGGTAACGGTTCTTCACCGTCACCTTGTTTAGTTGCCTATAGTCAATACACATCCTCATAGTCCCGTTCGTCTTCTTCACAAACAGAACAGGTGCACCCCAAGGCGACACACTCGGACGGATAAACCCCTTACCTAAGAGATACTCTAACTGAGCACTGAGCTCCCTGAGCTCTGCAGGAGCCATCCGGTAAGGTGGAAAAGAAATAGGACGGGTGTCAGGCTCCAAA